>NW_020170404.1:0-116873 GCF_000524195.1 Echinococcus granulosus | reverse complement strand
TTAGGAATATGCTTAAACTCAGTTTCTGAAGTCGACATGATTCTAGAACCACAGCAATGAAATTAAATCAGGATTTTATGAAAGAATGGTTCAAAAAAGAGGTAAGGTGGTAGGTTGATCATTACAATTAGGTTGACTAGCTATCCAATCATTTTAATGCCTTGGTTTCATAGTTCGATGTCGGTTTTTTCTTCTGACTTCAAGCTTTTTGACTCGCCGTTTAATTTCTCTTGGGGATTAACGGCTCCCTCGAATCGAGTGACTGGGGAACTGTCTCAGATGCTTAGGATCGTTGATTTAATCTGTCATAGACATTACGAGCAGAAGTCGGTTCAACTATGTGAATCTCTTGTCACCCTACTGCGTCACGTTGGTAATTGTTTTGTCGAAAAAGTGTCAATTTATCATCCGAAACCTTGAAGTTGTTTTAAGTGTCTGCTTTTTTGAAAGCTTTCCTCACTTGTGCCCAATTTCGCTCTAATCATTTGACCACTTGAACGCGTATATTTGTGCATTACTTCCTCTTGGACTATGGAATCTCAAATTGTCTGATTTGCGAATATTTCTCTTCCGCTCGAATTGAGCCAAGTCCAATTTTTTGCGCCACATCTGTTACTCGTGCTGTCATTGTCGTTCTGGAGGCATTCGGATTTTTGAATACGAACAAACGTTCCAAGCCTGTGAATTCCTCAAATAATCCCAAAGCAACACGTTTACTAGTATTTTACTAAAAAGTAGGCATTTCGAGTCTCTTGTTTTCACCTTTGACATATTAAGGCCACTAGTCTCCTAAGTGCTAAGCCAAGTGTTTCCCTTTTATGGCAAGCTTCTTGTCGATCTAAAGATTAGCTGATTTTGCAAATATTTCACCACACTGAAGATTTCCTTCAGTGTATCTTTCATTTTCGAATGGTCGCATGTTTTCTTAACTCAGTCTTTGCCCAGCTACTAATGAATCTAGAGTTGGCTAACACGGCACAACTTCCTGTTATTGTTTAGCTTACCGTCTCGAATTGTCTCTTATCGACAATCCTGTATTTTCATCCCAAGGTGGTGTCAATTCTGCGTGGACATACGAAGAAGGTGACGCGAGTGGTGTACCACCACAGTGAGCAGCTGGCCTTCACCGCCTCGCCGGACTGCACTGTGCGGGTCTGGGGGGTGGAACAGGCGCAATGCGCCTCCGTAATCCGCGCTCACGCCGGTCCCGTTACCGGTCTCTCACTCCACGCCATCGGTGACTACCTCCTCTCCTCCTCCGCCGACGGTCAGTGGGCTCTCAGCGATCTGCGGCGCGGACAGGTCCTCGTCAGGGTCACTGTGGAGAAAGGCGGCTCGCTTCAAGGTCTGTATCTGTTCGGCGACGAGTGGTGATTCTTAGACTACCACCCAAATCCCAGTCCGATTCCGCAAATTTCTAGTTGCATGGCTTTAGATACTAGCGTTTTGGTCATCACTTTTTCTACAATTCGCCATGTGTGTAGCCAAAATTTGTGTATACAGCAACACCTAGCTTCGAGATGAAATCAAATAACTGAAAAAAAAATGCGCGGTGAGTCAGCCTAGGTGGCATTTCAGCTTTACTTCTGACTGCACATTGGTTGGCACGTTCGTTCGCGCGTTAAGGCTCGTGATTTTATGCATCCGGCAAATCATGTATCGGCCTTTCTTTAAGATAAACTGCACACCCCAGAGCAGTTTTAACCTTTAAATTCGGTGGAAACTGTGCTCCTGCTCACTGACCACAATAAGCGCAAGCTGCAAGGTTGCGTATGTGAGTCCTCTGTCCGACTGATTAACTGTCTTTGCCTTTTACACCCACCCCGCCAGGTTTGACCTGTGCCCAGTTCCACCCGGACGGCCAGATTTTGGCTACTGGAACGGTAGACGGTGAGGTGAAAATTTGGGACATTCGAGAACGTCGTAACGCAGCCAACTTCACCCACGGCATGGGTGCTAACCAGCCACTCACCGCCGTCTCCTTCTCTGAAAACGGCTACTATCTCGCCACCGGCGGTGCCGATGGCCAGATCAAGCTGTGGGATCTGCGCAAACTGAAGAACTTTAGAACTCTCGTTGGTTTTGCACTTCTCTCTCCCCAAACTTACACGACTCGTGTCTGATTTCGCTTCTTTATTCTCTAGACTCCGGAATTGGAGCGAGCAAATTCGGTCTACGAGATCAATGACCTTGAGTTCGACCAGTCGGGATGCTATCTTGCAGTTGCTGGCAGCGACGTTCGTGTCTACCTCTGCAAGCAGTGGGATGAGCTGGTGACGTTCACAGCGCACACCTCTCCGGCCACTGGTGTTCGATTCGGTCCCAACGCCAAATCAGTCATCTCGTGCAGTCTTGACCGCAGCGTCAAGATTTATGGCACCGGACCAGGGGAGGCAGGTGACGGCGACTCCGCCATGGAGACCTAGGCGCACTCTGGCCGCTTTCTTCTCCTGCCTTCATCGTGCGTAAAGTGCATTTCTTGCCCGGTTGATCTCCAATCTCGGGACTTTGGATATAATGTTGCGTCGTTGTCAACTTTAATAAAGGTCCACCGCTCATTTCGTGCTTATTCCCATTTAAACCCAATGAGCGTACAAGCGATGAATCAGACAAAATGTATCCGTGGAATATAGCAAAGGTGAACATACAGTAGGGAGGATAAACATCTGGGAGTACGAGCGAACACGCATTACGTTGGAGGTGGGTAAAAGCAGCAGGGAGAGGAAGAGACGGTTGAGTAGGAGAGGGGAGGGATAGTAATGCAAAGGGAGCGCGACCACACCGAGGCAAAGCAGACAAAGCAGTCGCGGTTGCACCAGTGTTTTGCCTCTTCGGTGCTGTACCAACCGAGCTGGAGAAGTGTGTAGCAGAAAAGTGACACGATAGTGAAGAGTAACGCCACGTAGCGAACCTTCCGTGGGTCCCACCTCAGTGAAGAGTGTCGAGGGGGCGAAACATTGGTGCGACGATTGCTAGTTTGTTGGTGTTGTGGTGCAAAGCAGATGGAGGGAGATAGAGAGGAGAGATTGTGTAGGCTAGCCAACGAGGATCTCAGACGAGCTCGAAGGATCTGATTGTCGGAAAGCGCCTCAATCGACGGTTGACGGAGGAGGCTGCTACAGGGATCCAACTCGGAAGCACGCTCCAGCAGATCCTGCAGACAGCAATTTGATTAAACACATGACAGCGCAAGCTACTAATACCTCTTTCCTAGCATGACGATTGCGGTTGACCAAAATTGCGATACAATGGCGAAACACCTGTTTTGCAGTCATTACTATGCGAGCCTTGCCAGTATCCACGATGTCTGCATCACCCATGTTACCAGTTTCCTAATTAATTTCGTATTTCAATGTCTCCTAGAATAAGAGGCGCTGAAAAAAACTTGCCGTATTGTCTCCACACTCTTACCTCTGCTCCAGGAGTAAATCAATCTAGAATAGTCATTTTTCAAATCAGCACAACAATACATGATTCGTTTGTAGATGTCGCCATTTTAATTGATCTCGAGGCGAAGTCACCAAAAATGTGTTCTAAGTAGCACGTGATTTGGCATTAAGCAAACCTTTATTGCTACGCCTACGCTTTCAAATGTACCTGAAAGAACCGGCGCGACAGCGAGATGACTTGTTTGTCGGATTTGCCAGGTCTGCTTCAAGCAGTCATAAAAGTGATAAACAGATTAGGGGAAAAACTACCTGGAGTCTTTCGGTCAGTGCAGGGATATTCGGCGCGCCTCTTCGAAAATACGATCTACTTGATTGGTAACAGTCAGTGAAGACACCAATTGATGGGGTGTTTGAGCCTCCCAATTGTTTCACAACGCACTGGGCTTCAGATATAGCCGGCTCAGCCTGATTTTCAATCTCCTGTAGCTTTTTCTTGGTATCAGAGGTGACACAATTTATGTAGTCTAGCAGATGCACCTGCGACTGTAACTCTCGTTCTACCTCCGTACGCCTGCGAAAGGGGAGGGGTAAAGAAATTAATATTACTTGTAAATACAACATAGGCATGAAAGGACATGATAACGAACCTGGAAGCGATCATGTCAAGCCAGCTCGGAAAGAGGGTGAGGAAGCCGTGGTCGGATGCCAGCAGTTTATTGGCCTGGGGTTCGAGTTTTAGGAGACGTGCCTTGTGCCTCTTAATCAACGTGTTCACCTCCTGATGCCAGCGTTCCAACCGTCCGGAGTAATACTGAAGCAAAGTAAATAGTAAACTGGTACTGTGATGTTCGCAGTACTTTTCGTTACCCAGGTGACTCGTGTAGATAAACATGGATTATTTATGTGCTGTCAATTCACCAGAATTTCAAATTCACGTAGCCTTCTCTTTAAGAAAGGTACCCACACACATCCGCGATATGCTCGCCTGTCTGCATGTCTAACAAATCAAAAGTGACACAAAAAGGCGTTAAGTTTATTTCGAGTGCCCGAACTGTGCAATCCACATTTCTAACGATTACTTTGGAACCTATCTTGAAAACATTAGATCTGGTAATACATTAAGGTTAATGTTTTTAATGCAGGTCCACTAACTTTCTTAAACCTAAAACTCAACCAGCCCTGTCACCGTCTTTGTCCACCTTTTGGGAAATTTTTTGTACCGTGGATGACTGGATTTAGTCCATTAAACGTGGCAGCCAATCACAAAGGTTAGTCACTGACGTTGATGATGGTGGTACACGAATTTACCATCCGTCGTGACGAGGAAATTCACAATGCATCCACCAACGGGAAAGTCGGTGCTTACCCTGAGACTCTTGGGAAAGTATTCGCATAACCTACCAGCATTGTGAGCCAAACTCCACTGAATGCAACGTGTTGACAGAAGAATATCTGCCCTAGTCGTACATCTAGCTACGCGGACCCGGTCTCCCCAGCTTTCGGTAATACCATTTCTATTAACAATTCACTACTTCCTACATTCACAATATTGTTTTATTCAGGCTCCTCCATCCTATAACGCCTTCATTGAGGTCTCGGGTACTGCGACACAGTGGTTTTTAAAACCAGCAAATAAGTGAGGAAATCCACCTGTTAGTAGAAAATGATATGGAAGTAACGACGAATGAGCAGTTGCACGCTCCACACTAAGATGGCAGCATGAGATTATTTCCTCAAACAACTTCATATTGCTTTGGAAACAGCGAAAGTGGGGTGCACGATGGTTGGTTATGCCATATGCCTGTTTCTCCATGAAAAAAAGCAGTTGCATTTACGACTTGGCAACGAGATGTCACTTCTAAGTAAAGATTACCGTAAAAAGCATAGAGGGAACGTGGCGTGGGTATAAGGGCGTGGTGAGAGTAAAAGCGTATCTCTGCGTGTGCCAAATGTGGGAATAAGACTTTTTTTAGAGCCGTCTATAATTATGCTGGTGTAACGGATACAGTCCACTATCACTACAACAACTTAATGAAGATATCCGAAAGCGTAGCGTTAAAACAGATAAAATTTGAGGAGACGGACTTGTAACAGTTCTAAGTTCAATTAACTATGTGGCAGATGGGTGTCTGATAGATGACCATAACCACTAGCCCACAGACCCATGCTTTTGATGCCTAGTAGTCTATAATCAATGCGATAAATTTGCTTTAAAGAGTCAAGTAAAGTTTGGAAACCTTCAGAAAATCTCTTTCCATCTTTATAAAACCCTTAAAAAGTTCCACGCATTCGCTAAACCTGACACCCTACGACCTTGTATCAGGTTTCGATCATCGTTTTTTAGTTAAAGGTAGATGACTACAAAGCCAGTTCCGAAGACAAAGATACTTTGCGTTCAGAGAGTGATGGGGGAAAGAAGGGGTGAAAACGCCATTGCATACATTATTAGATCAAGCACTCACCTGGAGTTCGCTGAGGTGCTTGTCCAACTCTACCCGACTAAGCTCAGGACGGAGGCGGCAGAGCAGGTCGGAGGAGGATAAGATATCAGAGGCTTTGGTAGGCACGTAGAGAGACGTCTCGAGACTCGACAACCAACTTGCCACCTCAGAGCCATCACGCAACACTTTCGAAAGCTTCTCCGAGTCTGCCGGTGACAGTCGCAGTGCAGCGGCCAGACTGGCCAACTTAAGGCAAATGAACCAAAGTTGAAACAAGACTCGGCATCATCCAGCTGTTCTGCTTCACCTTTTTCCTCTTCACATCATTCACTAGTTAAGACAGCCGGACTTGAATTTTGTCCAAAATCATCTCATAGCTAACATTTTTAGGTTTACAGTGTTTGTATCAACTCTAAGGTGGACTAGGCTGTGCACAAGATCGTTGTTTACAAGACCCGTTCAAATCCAATTCCACTCTCTGGTTTTCGAGCAGGATCACATAAATCCTTATTTAATCAAAAAAGGTTCCACAGAAGACTAAAAAGTTAGTGGCACTTTTCAACTGTGGCGTTATAAGACCCCTAAACTCCCTCCAGACGGTAAAAAGATTGGTAAAGTTCCTGCTGAAGTCAATAACCGCCTATATTATCTTCCCAAGAAAGAGACTACTTTTGCAAGAAGTCACTCAGAAACTGACTTAACACCGGCTTCTGAGCGCGGCTTGATGCCTGATCGGCGAGGCTAAGCACTCCTCGGTGCTGGGAAACGAACAAATTTACAACAGAACCTAATCGCCATCGAATGACAGCAAATAACTAAGCGACAACTCAAATATGCGAGTGATAGCGGTGGTATGAACTCACATCCTCGGAGCGGCAACTAAGCGGGGACCAGGCGAGGCGACTGAGAGCGTCTCCGGCACCCACTTCTAAATGCGATTCAACACCGAGTGTGGTGTCTCCTCCCTCCACCTCGTCCTCAGCCTCTTCACTGAGCATGATGATGGGCACATAAGCCTCCTCTGTGGTGTCACCGCCTTGTTGCTGTTCCCCAAAGGACCCCTCAAATGACCGTAATATGCTCCACCCCACAGGTCGCGTGTCTGGTGAATGCATGCAAAACAGAAGGCGATAAGCCTCAGGCGTAAACAAATCGTTGTTCAACCATTTTAGAGGATTCTGTTTGCGTTCCAACACATATGGCCACTGGCGCAAGTCCTACCGGTGCCACCTACGTTTCTTTACCGGTTTATGTCAAATAATTGCACTGAATTGCATCGCAGACTGGTTAAGTTTGAAACATTCAAATGATTGTAGGATCATGGTCTTAGTCTGAGAATAAACGAATATTTTAGTTCTTGGGCAGAATAACTTTATCTGTGGCAACGAAAATACCAAGCTAAACTTAACATCCTTGAGTGCCACACCAATAGACACAAAGTGTTTCCTTAAGTAAACTTGAAAGTTCAGTTGAGTGGATATTCCGGTTAGAACGTAACAAAGGAAATTCCGCATTAAAAAACGAAACCATGGAGATGCACAATGAGAACAAAATGAAAAATAACGTCGGCTTTTGGTAACACGCAATTCAACTTTCAGTGAGCACCGTGGAGGTTACCTAAATAGGACAAGATATTGAGTAGCTTTATTCTTACGTGGAGTTAGCATCATCGTGGAAATAGTCTAGTTTGTTTTTCTTTACTAACAAATGCATTTAAATGAGTCCTAAACTTAAGCAAATTTTCCAGCGAAACGGTTCTCCCATTTACACTGTTGTCCACTTTTTAGTATTATTGCCTGTATGAATCCCAGCAGCTTTAATCCACAGGATTTGGTTCCACCATTAGATTCTAGAGCCTTATAGCTAAAACACGAGTTCACCGTAACACCAACTATGGGATTTGGTTACTTAGGAAAAACTAACCCAAGAGACTGGGAAGACTCCTAGACAAGCAGCGCCGTCCCTTATATTCGTTCCCAAGGTAGAGATGTGCAAAGAGATCGTCATCCTCCTTTTCATCGACCTCATTGTCACTATCATGAGGAAAGGAGTAAGAAGTGGGTGAAGTGATGAGGGCAGAGTCCTCCTCCTCCGCTCCCGCCAACGCCACTCCAACAGCAACATTTTCCACATCGTTATCGTTGTCATCCTCGTCGACGTTGGTAGAGGAGAGTATCGAAAAGGTGGAGTCGCAGGCCTGCAGCGAGGATTGACATCGTGTTTTGTCAAGAACTGAGCCACCCGGTGCTCCCGGTCTTTCGTCCGCCGCTAAGTCACAACTACATGAAAAGAACACATTGTTGGAGTGACGCGTGACTTGACACAAATGGCATGAGATACGGATGTATTTAGGAAGCACTTAAATTACCACTTCCTTTAATTAGTACAATGAAACCGGGGCCTCAACACAACGCGGTTTTACAAAGCCAAGGATGAAAACACACATTCGATCCAGAAGTTTGCAAGGGTAAAAGGGCTACTTGCGTTTCAGGACTGCTTGCAGGTGGTGTCTAATTAATTGACGCCATTGCTCTTAGCTCGCCCACGAAGTAAAACATTGCTTCAAGTGGACGAATACGTAAGAATCTGCCTTGCTAGACTAAGTTTCTAACACGTTGTTCACGAACGCAAGCACAAATGCATATAGTCACTCTGACCTTCAGTTTTAGGGTCTACCCGAAATATAGATAACCTTAAAGGTGACAGTACGAAACATGCACGGGCATGGAAGCATACTTAAACATATCAACAGGTCCTCTTTATCCGTCCACAAAATGCCATGTCCTGCAAATAATAATAAATGCAGTTCGACGTGACTGACAAACAAGGTGAATTCTTTATGCGTGTATGAATGTCGCAGTAACCTTGGTTTGTAAATATCTACACACAACGTTTTTAAAGAGTAACAATAAGTCATTGTGTGCATAATTTTCGATATTATATCGTAGACTCAATGTCATTGGTATAGATTGGGAAGTAAAAGCAACTCGACTCCTAAAACAAGGAACGATCGCTCAGTCGATAAATCCGAAAAACCTACTCTTGAGAATACTTCCAAGTCGAGGAGTGGATTGGACTGACAGCAATCAGGGAATGTGACATCCCTGAATTTAAAGGGGAATGATGTGGGAAGATAAATGCTGGGTTCTCCGAGGCATGGTGGCACTGTTTAGCCTTGATTGGAGTGCACTCCTCGAAAGAACTCACTTGATTGCTTGTGCTTGATTCGTCTAAAAGGCCAACAGCATGAAGGATTGTAGACAATGAAAGGTTTAACCAGTAGCCATATGAAGGGTTTCAAAGAAAGTCACTGCATGTCTCACCTTCGTGGGTAACGCCTGACTCCCACCAACATTCACAGCAGGGAGGGTGTCGTAACTAATTTAACCTCCCTTACAGTAATGGGAAAAAGCGATAAATGGGACAGGCTATTACGCACTCGAACATGACCACAACAGTAATTTAATGATTAAGTGTGTGGTGGCTAAGCTGGCTTGTAATGTGAAACTGCCACAAAAATAATTTTATCAATAAGTCAATTGCCAAACTGCACCGATTGTTAGTCACTTACCCACGTTTCAACAAAAAAACTCCCTTTTTTTCCAACTACCTTGAATGCATTTAGTGAAATAGATGTGTGAACTTTGAACGCAGTATCCACTGTCTGTTTTTTGCCTTGACAGTGTGCTAGGTGCTGTTTCCACATACACCGCTAGCAAACAAAAATCAACTTTTAAATTTGTCAGCCTGCAGAAAAATAGCAGTGGGATACTAATCGTTATGGTGGAGGCTTGGGAATCGTGTAATAATATGAAGTGTGCCTACGTGGACTGCAAGTGGTGTAAACGGATCAGAAGACGATAAGAGAAATTGTGACTCCTAAATAGTCCCATACTTACTCTGTTCGTCTGCCTTTCACCAAGATGGGTTTTCTAAACACAAAAAAAGTGCCGCACTGAACGGGACATGCAGTAGACGACTAGGAAACCGTTACTTTTTGTCTTCCTTTAAAAAGCCTCCACTGGAGGACGAAATCATAAGTTGATACATTCTGCATGCACACTGGTATCACAAAGCTTGAACATTTGAAATGGCATAGTGAAACCGTTTTACCCTTAATTCTAGCTTATGTTTATAATTCCACAAATGCAGAGTTAAATTATTGCTCTAATGAACCTAGCACAGCATAGCTGTGTCAAGGACATAAACCTGGCAATGATGATGGAAAAACGATTGATCAAACTGTCAAACGCATTTGTGTGATTTCCAAAACCGATTTCAACCTTCAGTCGAATTCACCGCTACCTCCTGCCTTGGCGAAATAACTATTGACAAGACACTCGGAGAATGGCGCATAACACTCGTAAGCAAGCTGAAGAGCCTAGCAAAGGCGGAAAGGCTGTATCCAGGACCACGCGTTCGCCACACGCACATTCGTAGTAATCACACACATACACACACACACACACAGATAGATGAATCAATGGATATTTCTCGTGCACGCCACATTTGGGAAAAGACAGGGTTCGATGCGCGTGTTCGGCCTGCTGCTCATATAAGCGCCTGGCTCCACAGTTGGAAGGAACGCTCTGTGTGTGGGAATAAGTGAATTATGCACATTTCCCATAGCATTCGACCAGTTAAAAGTACTAGCAACATCCGAGGCAAAAAGGTAGCAAATGACTATGGATCCTTAGAACACAATCCCAGGGGCATAAAAGAGGCAATATAGTCAGGCAGTGAACGTGTCTTACGGATTAGAGATACAACTTCGGATACAATGGAAAAAGGATGCACTAAATAAAAAAGGGCAATAAATGTTCCACAGATAATGATACAACAAAAACAGTACTCATTTAAAGCCAAAATACTTGTGGTACTAAAGTGAAAAGTTTTATCACCGATCGCACGTGCGCATAAGACCGCACGTTACCCATGCTATGCCATGGACAGCATATCGTGACAGACCTCACCAAAACATTGTCCACCACCAACCAAAGCTGTGTAAATATCGATAAAACTGCAGTCATTTCACAAAAACACCCGTCTGCCAGACTTAAGCCATGGAGTACTATTAAAATTATCTACGGTACTTCATTAGGGTATTCAAGGACAAATTATTCCGTAAAACCACACTCACAGACCGAGATGGAAGGTCTGCCAGCGTAACAAAGGTGGTAAATTGTACGCATAAACTAGTGTTTGAAGGGGCTGGTCGACCTTACTTCGTTGGTTCCAATCATGCTGTTTGCCTCATAGATTGTCAATCCAAATATCACATTAATAACCTCAAATAGAGTACCACTAGAACACCTTGTTTCGCCACAAGAGAAGAGCCATACACAAGCACATACAACTGATATGGTCCGGGGATTCCACACTAGCGGCAAATTCACTTCAAATATAAAGCTAAATTTGCGCTAGAGCTAGTGCGTACATTACCTTTGGAGGATTCAGAAGGCTGCGAGATGAGAAGGCATCGTAATAAATTGATGGGAAGAGGGAAAGAGAGAGAACGAAAGTGATGTCGAATGCGTTGTTCAACGAGACAAACAGACGGTTTGTGGAGGCGTTGGTAACAGTGACGTTGACGCCAAGCATTATCCGAGTCGCTGACAAAACCCGACTCTCCACTCACTGTGAAGTGGCTGCAGTGGTGGTAGCCTCTTTCGGGATGCCTCAGCCATTGCATGCATTGAAGACATGAATCTGACTTTGAGGTTCGCAGACGCTGCCGCCAGCAACACAGTCCGCTAACGCTACTACCGGCGTGCGGAACCACGTTGGAGGAGATGGACAGGGAGAGCGAATTAGAATTGGGCTTTGGAGGACTGAACTCCACTGACAATGGCTAAAACGCCAAATGAATCAATTACTCTCATACGCATCAGAAAGGCATTGATGTGGTTGCTCATTAAGCTCCATACCTTAGTGACTTACTTCCAACCTCTCAAGCCTTACTACTACTCATGCCTAATGCAGAAAAATCCGTTTTCATAACAGGTTTTGATTCACACCGTCAGTATTCACCTTAGTTTCAACTCACTTCCTCCCCATATCTGGTCTAATTTAAGCATCAAGATTGACAGTCAGCTTTCCAAATAATTAATACGATACATTATTATCACCGTAAGTAAACAGATTACCATCATCCCGAACCATCCCTGTTGTTTGGTCGGTTACACAATAAAACTTTGTTTTGGAAGCGCCAATACACCTAATTTTACTTCACGCAAAATACAAAGTGAAAAGAACTGCACCTATGAAAAGTAGAATGTTGCTTCAAACCTCAAAAATCAAAACAACTTTCTTGAGTTTACATCCCATAAAATTTATGTATGCATGGAAATAAAAAGGCATCGCATACAGCTAAGCTACCACTAGCGCATAAAGGTTAGGTCAAAGATTTATTCGCTGCCACATTTTGAATAAAAATGCAGGTTTAGGCTTGTGCAGCATTACACTTTCGCTAAAATTCCTGAATTTATCCCTATCATCTTGTAATTTATCAAAACAAATCAGCAGTGTCCATATTTTAATCAAAGGCGCACCTGATTAGGGTCATGTTTGGTAAAGGTTAGTTTGGAAATCTCCCGCAGTTCCAGCTGTTTCAGCCAGACCTCGTGAACACCGCCAATTAGATCAGATACCATGCCTACAGAAGACGCCACGATGTCAGCCCTCCCAGAGGAGAGGTCGAACCAGGGTTTTTCCGCCATCCGGCCTTCCAAGTGACTCATCAACTCCTGAACATTGTATAGACGTCGGGAAATTTTTTTCAGCTTCAAATGCTCAATCTACAGGAGATAAATAAGAACACTATTTTCTCATGAAATTCACCCGGAGTAGAAAAGAAAGATAACCACGATAGCTCTTTGAAAATAGGAGAACACACCCAAACTGAGTGGCGGAATATGACACAAAAACTAACAAAAACAAAACTCTTGTGATAGACCCCTATGGTGCCCTTTGTTTACTCTTGAATACAGGGGATGGCAAATGAGGCACTTTTGGCTAAAACAACATACCCACAAAAGAAACTATGTTAACAACTTCAGAATGTGGTACACAAAAAGCAAGTTAGCAGAAAACAATGACGCCCCCACAAAACGGTATTTGAGACAAACAATTCGCTCCTGATACAGCACTGCCGCTTTACATGTGATAAATGCACGTCATACATTCTAAACCTACAGCACTAAAACATCGCACATTTGTCTGCAAACTTTTGTCTGACAATTTGCGCCAACCCTTTACTTAAAGAACGCAAATTAAGAGCCACATAAGTCACCTAATTATGGGTGGAGCGATTAACTATATGAGCGATTTCGCTAAGGCATGAAAAAGTCGAGGTTGACCAGCTGCCGCAGGAAATAATTCACATTAACCCTGAAACTAAAACACAAGAAACCATTGCAAATATGCACAAATTTACACTGTCAGACTCGTAGTTAGTTTGCTAAGGTGCAAAATGTTAAAAGTCAAGGGGTGGAGTAACTGAGGGCTAAATGCCTTCGAAATAAAGCAAGTGTGCTGTCCATACGTAGGACAAAATGGAGTAGCCTTTCAACTTAGCGAAATGTAAGTCGATCATACAATCTTTCAAATAAAAGTCCGTAAGTTTAAGCGTTTAGGTTACGTAAACTTGAAACTAAAGGCTACATGCATGGAAGGTCACCAAGACTAGGCCAAAGGAGGGGATTTAGGGCAAAGAGGATCGGTACTGAAACCGTAAGGGAGAATGAATCAGCAGCCTTGATTCGACCCTAGTGATTAAACGAGGTCATCATGAGAGGGCTAGATGCTGGAAGAAGGTTAGCCTAATTTCCTTCCGGGAGCAGTGAAATGTTTAGATCTGAAGTGCTATCATCAAAGGGAAATGTCATCGTTCCTCGATCGGAAATTTTTAGTTAAGCAGGACTTGTGTATACACCACTGAAATAAAAATAACACTCTTCAAACACGTCATTCGGATCTGGTGGTTGCTCGACCCAACACTGCACTGAAAAATATCCCAAATAATCCCACAGATTCGTTTTCTTCACACTTATTTTTAGAATGCAGCACAAAAGGGTAACTAAGACGGCAAAAATAGCTTTGCAATTCGGTAAATATTCCAAACAAAAAAAATAGTTTTAGAAGTCACTAACTTTCAGAGTATAGGAAATCTAAACAAGGAAATAGTTTACAGAATAAACGCCCTTTGCATAGTCAGAAAATCCGCAGTTTACCATATAGGCAACGTGATAAAAGACACTTGAATCATTACTAAACAGAACGATCATTGATCCTCGAGTAAATTGTGCCCCAAAATGGGTGAGACGAAGTGTGCTAATCACGAATAACCAGAAAAGGTGAAAATTATGGGTTCATTCAAACGAATCTTAGTTGACGCAATTTACCGCGAGAAAATTAAATGTGAAAATGCTGCACACTCTCCCCTTAAAAAAGTAAATGCAGAATATTCGTGAGCTTGGTGTCTGGAAAGGGAAGCGAATCCAACCGTAGCCTGGGGCAAGACAAAAAATAAGCAATGTACAACTCAATGACTCATCACACCAACCTTCCTGTGGAAGAGGCAAGTCATGCCTTCATTTATGGGACACGAAAACTAAAGTACACTGAGTCGTGAGGATAGACCAGTGCACCGAGGAATCGTGTCTGAGATCAGCACAACCAGAAGCATCAATCAGGACTAAATTTAGCAAGGTCTGAATAAGAAGGTAGGATTGAGCTTTAAAGAATTGAAAGCCGAAGCAGCAAGACATAGCATAGTAATCCTTGTGCTTTGCACAAGATAGCAAGTTCAACATCAAGCCAAAAACGAGAATGAAGGAAACATATTGTGTAGCCACTTGGAAGGAATGAAGAAAGCAGTACATTATTGAGAGTCAAAGCACTGTTTGCAGACGTCGTGTATGAACAAACACAGCCGCTGGGATTGTTACAGGTGAATCAAAGTGAACATGCAAATTTAAAAAAAAACCCGATGCTCACCTTCAGCGCTTTGTAGGCTACCTTGTCAATCGACCCTGCAAAGCTCTGCCTCGTAAGGTGATATATATTGTCAGTTTCTAGAAAAAGGATAATCAAAACAGCAAGTAACATCCAGACCAACCAGGTGTGCAATGAAATTGGTAGCAAATAAGGATTGCCCTAAATGACTAAGCTTTTTGATCTTAAATGTCTTGAGAGTGTATATCGAATAAATGCACATTATGCTGCGAACTGGTGGGGTAAATACGCAATGATCTGTGAGGTACTTTTCTGGGAAGAAGGAATACGGTAGATGGTAATCGTAAGTAAATGCCTAAGCTTGGCGCACGAAAGAAAGATGATATTGAGGAAACACAACAGAGACACGGATGCAAGTGCCTCATTAATTAAAAGCACTTAATCGCATTTCATTGTGCTAAACCGATGCCGAATTGAATTATTACATTTATAGCCACAAACCGACAGTCACGAAACCCCTATGCAAATTGCAGACACATAAATTATTAAGAATGATACAAGCACACAAAAAAGTTATCGATCTCAACTGACAACAATGAGTAATATAATGTGCAGTAGGATAAGCGACAACTCAATACTTGAGCATTTAAATAATAAACAATCAAGACAAGAATTTTTGATAAGTCAACCAGCGAGGTAGAATAAGAGGAAACACACACAACCTAATGTGATAGGAATTAATACAACGAAAAGACAAAATAAGGGTTAAAATGGAAAAATTACAATCTTCTTACAGCCTTTAGTAAGAAGTATGACACTAGACATCAAACTACCAAAATTAGGGTGAAGCTGAAGGAGAAAGGAGAGCTATCTAGACACCAAGACAACAATACGTTTCCTCGGAAATCACCAGTGTTATGCATCGTTAAGCAAAACTAATATGCATATTTGAGGCGATACGTACACTGACCAATTGTGTGGTATCACCGTGGATGCCCAATTTCCTATCGTCATGACAACAAATTACTTGGAACGCAATCTCAATTAAATATATCTAAACAAAACATTAAAGGCGTTAGATACCTCTGCTCTCATGAGTTTAATAACAATGAGTAGTAGTAAATGTCTAGAAGCTTCACTGCAACGTGAACCCAAATTACATTTAGATCTCACTTAAATCGACTGGCCTGACTGCGTCGACTTGCCCAATTGGGGAAAAAAATCACAAAATATGAATAATTCAATGCGCAAATATTTACGCCTCAGTGTGAGTATCACAAACGCACCAAACTGATAACCAAGCAGTTTTACATGGAGTAGTGTAAGTTTTCAAAAAATTCTAGATAAACGTCTCTAAATAAAAATTGCAACTGCAATCCAATAACCGCACAATCTGGGCCTGTTGTTGCGCATTTAGACATGTTTCGATTTCAAAGTAACTAATCAATATCAAAAGTGTTGGTCTTGTCTGAGAATATCATTCCAAGGCTCTAAATTGTGCCAATATGGTGCGTGAGGAAAATATAATTTTTAGTTTAAAATTTGTTTTTATAATTCCAAAGACAACCAGGTATCGGCTATATCATCTGGGGACGCCAATATTAGATTATATTAAATTATAATGTGGATTTATATGGTAAACTGGGTTGATAAGTTAATGACTAACATACAAATCAATAGGGTCGTCTTGTCGACTTATTATGATGTCAGGATGTCATGATAGCTTAGACGCTAAAGTAATATTTGTGATATTTAAAAAGACACTTTCAACAAAGCGAAGTAATAAATGGTGAGCTTAATATTCCAAACAACGATTCAGCTAAAACGACATTCTAAAGAATGGGAACTAGCAGAAATAAAACATGGTGAGGATCGAGGAGTGAGAAGAAACTCAAAACCAAGATAAGTCGTTAACCCTTAACACTTTATGGAAAAAGTGCGCTTCACACGCAAACCGCGACGAAAGCGTGCGACAAATTCAAATGGACACTATGAAATTACTTAGTAAATAATGAGGTACTTATCATGATTTTCACACAAATAAACAAGACTTACTTTCATTTACCTCAGCAATCAACCCAGAGAGTACTGAGATCTCATTTTGCAGAGCTACAAAACAAAGTAATGAAAGCGCAAATACCGAAATATGGGAACAACCAGTTTCAAAATTTCTTGCTGTCAACTTAAAGGGGAAATATCAACTCACTTGATAAAACAACCGGTTCATCAATATTTTCACCGAAGGAATGGAGCTGTGACCCAACCTTAACCCAGAAAATATCCACCTGTTTCAGAAGTTGGCCATAGTCTTTTGCTAGCACAGTGCGAGGGGAGAAAGGTGAATTAGAAAATGCAGATTTCGGAGTGGTTTCGCCCAGAAATGGTAACGTCACAGACAACGAGACAGGACGCGCAAAAAGTAACAATTTTTCCGTAAATAAATGCACATGACGATAACTTGACTCCAGTGAAGCAAAAACACCAATGTATGCCTAAAATTTCAGAGCACAAATACTGTAAAGTAGAATGACGTTATGGATAGTAGACAGCCCCATTCAATCATGAACAATATTTATGATATAAGTATTATTTGAAACATGTACCTTATACATCAACAGCGACTGAACACTTCGACAATCAAAAGGTTTACTTTGAATAGTCTTTGCAGCTAACTTCAACCAGCTTAGTAATTGATGCGCTTCACTTTGAAAATCGAAAGTCGTCTTCGCAAAAGGCATAAAGTTCAGGGCATTCTTGTCCTGTTTCTTCTCATCATTCTAAGCATCACATGTTAACAAGAATCTTACTTCAGACACTTCAGTCAACTTTCTCAAGGCACTTTTGCACTGCTTAGAGAGGCGTTCGAAACTTCCAGACAAGAGAATTTTGTTGGGAATAGAAAATTCATCACATTCCTGCTAGGCTGCGTAAGTAACATCTGACCGACTCACCGACTCCACACAGCGACAGACAGAATCATTCATCTTTCATTTTCCGTAGTGCGCACGCCTGGCACTCACAATCTATAATAACGAATTGAAACGAAATTCATGAAAGGGTATTTTAATTAAATAGGTGCAAAACCTTTAAGGACTTCTATCCAAGGAATTGTAAGATTTCCCCAATCGCAAAATTTACGGGATCTCTTTGACAATGCAGGTAATTTTCCAAGAAGTTAAATGTATGGTATGGTATAGTATGGTAGTATAGTATGGTATTAAAAATCCTATTAGTAGGATTTATAACGTTGGAAGAGTTACTAACTCTGAAATCTACTAAAATTTGGTCGAATTATATAGTTTGTGCTGATGTTTTTAATGCGGCCCTTGGTGGTAATTCTAGGGTCCTAAGGCTTCTCCCAAGTCGTATAAGGCTATAGCAGTATGAAAAAATATGCTTTAATAATGTGGTGAAGTACTATGAGACTATTTTTATGGTCCAGAGACATATCAAAGGATGAAGATACAACCTTCGCTCTCTTCTTCTAAGAGTCATTCCTTTCAATGCTTATCGTCGCGCATTTGTGTCAGTTACCACCGCGTAGTCGGTACCTCAAAAACCACCCGTAAATCAGGAATGGTGCTTACTAAACTTTTCTAACTTTCCGTTAGAAGTCCTTGCAGGTTCGCATATACGCACCAATTACCCTCAAAAATTAGGATAGCTGTCCTTTTGGGTCGGCCTCGCCTGCCTCGGCCACCAATGTAACACCCCAAGTCTCCCCTAAAGTCATGATAATCCAAGGTCGTGCCATTGCTATTGCATATTATTAACTTATAGTAGAGCTGGGAGGGTGTTAGCCTGTCCGAAGGTAACAGTGCATAATGAGTGTACAACCCGTGGGGGCTGAAGAGCACGCACAGCCAGACATCAACCCACCACATACTGACTGGAACATAATGCATACCTTATTTTGTATATGTGTTAAATTTATGTGAGAAGTCAATCTGTCTGCATCACACACGTACATTTTCTTTTACATTCCCACTCTGTTGTACGTAAGCCCGAACTAATAGCAGTTATAAAATACAATTCTGCGAAGAATTTCCATACCGTCACGCATACATAGAACCTCAGAGCCACAAATACCAGTGTCTTTGTGAATAATAAGTGGCGTAAAATTTCTGTTTCCCCTAAAAGTAATGCATACAATGGGTTTCTCCTGATCTCACCCCCTCCTCTGAAGGCCATTTTTGGATTTGAGTCTACAGGCTAGTTAGAGTCCTAATCTGTGAGCATTTCAAAATCCACACTTATTTTACATTTTTAAGGTAAAAGAATTACCAAAGTCCGTATTTGTCGAACTTCTCGGTAATTGCAATATAGTTGTAATTTCTGCAAAATTTTTCCTATTATTAAATTTCCCATCAAGTTTACAGACAACAAAGTTCCATTGCACCTTTTTTACGTCTTTGGGAGCGTTTTTGTTTAAGAATAGTCTCTAATAAGTTAACTGTTTTTTTTTTTAACTCTCGCGTCTGTCAATAGGCCATTTGGAGGTTCCGTTGCGTGAACCGGCATCCGGAACATGTCAGTAGTCCTAATCCCTTCTGCACGTCGATAGCGCATATTCGGTCCAAGTATCATGTCTCCTTTGGACCTCAGGGAAGTCTTGCAGCGCTGCAGCGCTGCAGTGCTAGCGTATTGATAAAGGGACACACAAAATCAGGGATAGCTGCAGTGATCCCACGTCGGCATGGAAATGAACGTACGCCCATTCGTAAGAAGCCAACTAGTCGCCAAGGTCTCCTCACTAGATCTTTCTCATAATGCCCCATTCATGCGTAGATAATCCGTTTTCTATAATACACAGCCACTTCAAGAATTGGCTTAAACGCTGAAACCTCTCGAGCTGATCGTTATCTTAGTCGCGCTCATTCTGCGCTGGCTCTAAGTGAGCTCGCGTTTTTACCCCTTTCCCACTTTCCATGTTCTTGGAAAAGAGAGAATTAACCTTGCTAAGAATTGCGAATTAACCTCCATTTCATATAAGTCTTCCGTCCAAAAATGAAGCTACCTTTTGCTAAAAATTTGGCCACAGCAGTCACCACCCTTATCAACTTATTGGATTCCTCGGAATAAAAAAACTATGCGGAAAGAACAGCCGACAGGATCACCCCCCTTGAAGGAGCATGAATAAGACCAACCGTTTCTTCGCTTTGAAGACTTTATGACTGCATCTTGGACAATTCGATCCGACTTGAATAAGTCCAATTGTTGGTTTTCTCATAGAGTCTTAACAACGCTCACATTTCCGTATTTAAGATACTCACAAGGTTATTTACATCCCACTTAATTACGCTTTCGAAAATGGAAGATGAAGAAGAAGCTAACGAAGTGAAATGAAATATTTACAAACAAGCGGGACAGCCACTACCTCCAGCTTATGGACATCGTTATATTATGTTGCTTTGTCTGAGTTTTCCCCGAGGTCACGAGACATGCCGGTCTGGCGTTAACCTTATTAACGGAGGGAGAAGCTAAGGAGAAGCTGGTAGTGTAAGCCCTTGCGGTTAAAAAGGCGAATCATCGTGATCTGCTATGCGACACTAGACGAACTGTCGAAAGTTGATATTACTCAAATCAGTAGTATAGTATCCGTCCAATGCAATATGTTGGATGGGATATTTATACCCATTAGGACCAGCTAAACATGGTCGGTGGACGCACTAAATAGCACACGGTATTCCATGCGAAACCTCGCGCTGCAGTGACATGAACACAGGCACAGGTAGGGATTAGAGTGGACTCGTAAGTTGCCTCATAACCACTTATTAATAAAATATTCCCCTTTCGATTTCGTTGAGAAATTATTGTTATTAATTTACCAGCATTGGTGTTCATGAGCATTCTGTGACCTTTGGCACCTTTAAATAAAGACGTTATGACTTTCGATGATCGATGTAATCGGTACTGCGATAACAGTTGTGCTTTACTTGCTTAGATAAATCACGGTTTTGGTAAAGGATCACTTAAGGCACCGCCATTTGTACCTCTGCTGGGTGGCATGGCCTCTGGGCCATGGGAGTAGCGCCCCAAGCCCTTCTGCAGATCGGTAATGCATAGTCCGTTCGGATGTTAGGTATTCCTTTGTCTTCAGGGAAGTCGTGGGTGCTACGCATCAACAAACAACCTGCAATATTCTTTCTGACACACATGAAATAGCTGAAATACTTTGATTGCTTGTTTGACGCTGCATTTTGGTTATGCGAATACTTAAGGCTCCGAGATCATGCTTCCGGTGGCCGACGTGGCCTTCTTCCCAGCTTTTCTGTGCGTCGGCAATGCATTTCCTTTCCTAGTATTATGACTTTTTTCGTCTTCAGGAAAGACTCAACCAATTTTTACTCGTTTTTTGTGAACACTCCAAACAGTTCTGGAAAATGGGTTATACGCGATAACTTAATGTTGACAATTTTTGTCAACTACAAAACTGCCTGTTTTACTCCAAATTCGCCATACACTTTCTCTTCTTCTATGTATGTATGCTTGAATTTATAACCGAGTTGTAGAGAGAAATGTCAGGTAGCAAAATGCCCGGGAACAAGACAAAATAAGAATCTATGTATAAATTTATGATAAACTGGGAGCGTTTGGTGAACAACTAATGTTGATTATGTAGTCCAACTTTCACAGAAAATGGCGTGATAGGGTAGTTTTATCGCTTCAAATTCATTTTGGTAAAGGTTAAAGTGAAGGTAATTTTGGAGGAAAAAAAAGAACAAGTATTTCCAGTTGTTACTGTTCTTATTCCAAGTCTACCTAATGAACTAGATAGGTATGGTAAATGACTAAGGGAAAAGGTTTAATTTCAATAATTGAAAAGTGTACTTGCGTAGGCAATTCGACAAATTACGCGTTTGGTCCTTTTGATTAATCTGTGCACAATCAAATAATCGGTTTATAATCAGACTAGAGGCATTAATTTCCAGATTGGTGAAATTAGGAGTATGATTCAGCTGCGGCGCCGAAAGCCACTCAACCTAAAAACCGGTCGATAAAATATTGATCTTAACTGACAAAAAGCCGGTGGGGGTGGAGTTGCGTAAAACAACTCTCATTGGTGGGCTTGCTGGTAAAATTTCACCAGACACACAAAATGGGTAAAGGGATTATCCTGTAATGAAAGTTCCTTTTTTCACATTTTTTTTCTAAGCTTGCGAGTGAAGACGCCGCCAGCCTGCATGCGAAGCTCTTTTTTGAATCAGATGTGCCTGTCGTTTGCGTGTGTGTGCATGTGTGTGTATGTATGAGAAATTGGAGACCTAGTTGGTAGACGCTGACTAACCTAGCAAGAGGTTGCGAACTAGGTCAACTTCAAAATGACGCTTCGACGAGGCTCCTCTTTGCGCACGAATTGATGCACATACACACACGGCCTAGTCATCTCTCCTCTACGCAGAGTTCAAAATTCTGTGCTGCACGAAATTCCTTTTATCTCATCGAGACTGTACCACTTTACACGCGTAATTTTACGTAATTTAATCAATTCCACATGAAAAATTTAAAAAATTACCTTAATGAAACCAGTAATACTTTGGTTATTGTCTAACCCTTCGTTTTGGTTTCCGGGTACTTGAGGTCCCGCCTTTGTACCTCCGCTGGGCGACGTGGCCTCCAGACGAGGTGAGTAGCGCCCCTCCAGCCCCTCTATACGTTGGCGACATACGATCGGTCCAAGTATTGTGACTTCTTTTATCCTCAGGCAAGATTAGAGGCTCTAGAAAGCCCAAGATTTTTCAACATAATCCAGCCCTTTTCTGACAA
This sequence comes from Echinococcus granulosus, assembly GCF_000524195.1. Taxonomy (NCBI): domain Eukaryota; kingdom Metazoa; phylum Platyhelminthes; class Cestoda; order Cyclophyllidea; family Taeniidae; genus Echinococcus; species Echinococcus granulosus. Next base: position 94,321 of record NW_020170404.1, on the reverse strand, counting down.
AACAATTCAAGCCTATGGATGGGAGTAGGGCACCTGCTCACATCGGTTAAAGTCAAACGCTGCCTTATTCTACTTCAATGGCCGTGCGGCGCATATTTTGGGGCAACTAGTGAAGACTTTGTGCAATTTACTCTAAGTTAACTGATTGCTCTTCAAGGAATGGGGAATGGTGACCACTGCGAAAGGTAAATTTTATGCATTTAAGTCGGTAGGATTTCAATTTCAGGTGGCAAAATTGGTTTTTTTCCCACTCCTGACTTCGAGCAATAAAAAAATGAGTGATATCGCCTCAGCAAGTGGTTTCAAAAGCTGCAAAAGTGCTGAATCATGTGTGTGTTTTAGCTCTACACTTTGATTTATAATCCACGAATTGCTTTATGTTGTGGAGACACTTTAACCCATGATTAATCACTGTGCCTTAGAGTTAGTCAAGTTATCGTCAGGAGACTGGGTGGGTTATGCTTTAAACAAGTAGTGAAACCTCTAGCGTGACCCCTTAATTGTTTGTTTAGTTCTTGGTTTTGGTAACGGGATAATTAGGGCGCCGCCACTGTACGTCCGCCGGGCGGACTGGCCTCTAGGCCATGCGGGCAGTCCTCCCCGCACCAGTTCTTCTGGAGGTCAACAATACATAATCAGTTTTAGAAGACTAAAGAAGTAATAATACCAAAGTAGGATACGTACTGCTAACGTAGAGAAGGACTGGGAAGTGGGTGACTGACGGCTCGGCAGCCAGGACGTCCGGTGGAGGCAAAAAGGGGGCGCCTCAGAGGCCCGCAAAATTTAAGCGAAGGGAAACACAAAAAATCAAGAAATTACATTCTAATAAGAACAGTAGTAGAATGTTGCAATTCTAGGTATACGCAAACAGTGAATACACCACATTGTTTGCTACATATCCTTCATTACTTCCGTTACATCAACTAACACGTAAATGGCACAACTGCGGCTTTACAAATTCACGGCTCTACCACCTAACTTCCACTCATTTAACTGTTTGCCTGAATGGTAAACAAGTTTTATCTACTCTCCATGCTCCTCACTCAATGCTTCATCACACTCATTCCTCTGTGTGAGGTGGCGTTATTTTGGGGTGAACCTATTTACAGATCCCCCCTTGTGGGGGCTGCACACACTTTCACTCACACAGACAGGTGGAATCGTATATTCCGCAGAAATGCTAGTTGGCGGTTATCGCCAACTTCCAGCACCGCATCTTTGCACAGTTGTTGGCGCCCTTCAAGAGGAAATCGTTGTCGAATTGTACTTTTGTCTGGTGGACAGCACAGTTGTCCGCACAGTTGTACCACTGAATCACCGCTGTGTGCTTTATTATTCTCGTTTGAGGGCGCATCACTTTTTACTCGTTGATGGCCCTCGTGCATAGTGGGCTGTGTCCAATATCCATTGTCTGGTGCAAACCCACCTCAGCACTGTAGCAGTGTGGACAAAGAAGAGTGTAGCACGCCAACATTACTACGTGGAAGAGCATTACAATCTACTCAATAATTTACAGCAGGGGTTTCGAGGAGCCGGCATTCACTTTGGAACACATCCCTCAATCCTCCTGAGTCTCTAACACCTCGATCGTTTGGACCACTCTTCCTTTTTTTCAAGGTGGCACTATCGACTCCTCCATTAGAGTTCCTCTGAACGGTACAGTCTCCAGACCATACCAGTAGCCCCTCAACCCTCCTTTACGTCGACATCCCATTTACTGTCTTAGCATAATGACTTCTTTTGACATTAGGCAAATCTGTGGGCGCTCCATTGGTGGCAGCGGCAAGCGAACTCCATCCTAAAGGATGGATGAAGGGCATGTAACTGTGGCTGGGAGAATGTCTCACACTCCCTAATAGAAGAAATGGAATTGACGTCCACCTTCCCCAACCATCCCAGTTCCGTGTTCTGCAGGAGTGCTATTAACAACTGCAGTTAGCGATGTCGCCCGTGGACCATCTGAAAAAGTTCGCTACAGAGTTGTCTGCGGTGCCTGCATGAAGTTGTCAACTGAGTGAACTCTCAATACCTCCTCCGCCTCTCTACGAGGTGGATAGAACCCAGATGGATGTGACTGGACAGCATTGAAGTGAGAGCAAAGTGACAAGGAGGAACAGGCGCAAAATTTCATCCCCACGATACTGCTTTAAGCTCCGTCTATTATGAAATAACTCTGGATGTCAGTCAGTGATTCAGTACACTCTCCCTTCCTCCAGGATAGTTTCCTAACTCGATGAAACTCCAGATGCAATGGAGTTGTCAAGAGGGATCAGTGAAGTTACAGTCTGGTGCGTTTGGTTCGTGGATGTTTCTCCTCACAACACCGACTACGTCGTGATGTCCGATGCGGAAGGTTGACCAAGGAGTGCGTGGGAGACGCATCTCAAAAGAGGTGACGAATTGCTGTGTAATACTCTAAGTGCTAGTTCAACGGCCGTTGTGGTTCCGTGGGAGGTCAAGTCTGCGCTATTTGGCTTCTACTGGACAGTATGGCCTCCAAACCATGTCAATAGTCCCTCTAAGTCCCCTTTGGGGATTACACCTTTTGTCTGCAGGAAGGACCTGGGATGGTACAGACTCATCCAAGAAACCGTAATAAGCTACACGAATGTAGAAGAAAAATTTACAACTAGTATCTAAAAGGTTTGGGCAGGCTGTTTTGTAAATTTCTGTGGATTAAATATTGATGAGTGCTCATTCCACCTCTTTACTTCTTCCGCAATTTGCAGTTAATAGCGCATGGGGATGACATTGAGTTGGTTATTTAAGGTGTTGCCCGTTAATAAGATAGGTTTTAATCCCACAGTACGGTACCGACGCGATTGACCTCTGAAGATTATGACTTCTTTCGTCTTTAAGCAGGGCCCAGAGCGCTACAAGTGCTTTGCATTGGTATAGCCGTGCACCAAATACATGTTTGCGAGCATTTATTTACTTTCATGATCATAAAATCTAGTGCAGCAGTCTGAGACTTCCCTGAAAACGCGAGGAGGCATACCGCTCGGGCAGAATGTGAACAGTAGGGCTTGAGGGCTACTGGCACGCCCCGGAGGCCGGGTCGTTAGGCAGAAGCACAAGCATGGAGCCCTCAGTACCCGCGTAACTGAAATGAGCAGTTAAATAGACAGTCAAAGCATTCCAATTTTTCTAAAATAGGCTACAGCTTTAACAACAGTATCCAACGTGGTTTAAAACAATCAGCACTCGTTGCTGGCGGAGGGGCAGTATCATAGTCCCAAAAACCTTTTGGCAGGTTGTGCTTATGATGGGTAGGAAACAACATAGATGTGCAAATTAATTGCCTATCACCATTTTATGGTAAAATTTCCCCACTTATAATAATTCGCGATTTGTTACAAGAATGTTGATAGTTACGAGGTGACACCAGGAGCAGGAGTACACCTCCCACCTTTTTTTCCAGTGGGCGTCACCAAGTGAAACAAACCAGGGGAGAGGGGAAGAGAAATTGCTCGTGCGTTTGTATCTGCCCTGATTCCCGAGTCTCCAAAACCTCTGTGTTTTAGAATGGGGTTATAGGACACTCTCTAGTTACTTGTCTTAACCACTGAGACAAAACGGGACAAGGCGTTCGTGTGCTACACAAGCTAGTTTGGCTTCTCTCAATGAGAAAAGAGGAACTTGAACTTCTTGTCGCACATGCGTCGCGTGGCTAAAGTGAAAACTCAATTTCTCTATTTGGGCACGAGAATATCCCTCAGACAGGTAATTTCTGAAGGTGTAATGAAACCCACATTAAAATAATTCCACGCTTTTCATTAGCCGCCTTATCCTTAGGTAATTTTCCTTTTTCCCTACCCATCGCACGGCAATCTTCACCCTCCAAACAACTTCGTCGGTTTACGGGGGGAATGCACAACTCCGGGCACAAATGCGTCCTTTGAGATGCATCGCATTCACAGTTTGTAGGCTTTGCTTTGTTGTAATTTGGGTCAATTCCTCCCAACTCACAAATAAGTGCAAAACCACCCCAAGGGCACATTAAACGAGTGGGTGCTGCGAGGCCATACAAAGTTAACAAACAATCGAACATTGGGGCAATCACCAGAGCAGGCAGCATTTAAACCATGGGAAGTAATCTACCCATCGAGACCCGAAATTCTTCCCCACGACTCCTGTCGTTTGATAAAAGCACATTCACACCAGCATCTGGAAAACCCCCGAAACGGCACTCATTACGGGGGTCGTGAGCGCTATAGCACCAACCGCCCCAACGTCAGCTGTCACGGAGGCGAAATAGTACCAGGGCCCCAAGTGCACAGACGATTTCCTTAAAAGCAAGTAACATTTCAAAAAGGTGATCCCCCACTGCAACGGGTACAACTTAGATGCAGCCGCCCTAATTTGTGAAGAAAGGTAAAAGCCGAAGCGCATGACCGGGAAGCAGTACGGCCTTACTTGACCCTGTGCAAACTTATCATCCATCCGCGTGGATAAAGTCTGCCCTGGGAAACCGCACAAAGAGAGGGTGGCATGCACTAACTCCGTCCTTTTAGCCAGGACCAACAATGTTGGGTACAGCATCTTGCTGGAAGTAACAAGAGACGACAAGTAACTTCTGAAAAGTGGTCCAGGCAAACAACGCTAATTGAAAACGGAACTACGATGAAACACTAATAAAAGGAAGAACAGGAGGACATTCTCTATCCACAAATAACACACTTTTATTATATACATATTTAAAACGGAGTATTATTTACTAGGGAGACATCCACAAGGGCAAAATCTATGTACACATTCACTGAACATTATATCATTACATCAATTACTGCTGCCAAAAAGGGAAGGGGAGAACGGAGGGGGAGCAGGAATTGCCCCTGCACGTGTGAATGAATGGCTGTCGAGTGTTTTTGTTTAAAATTAAAGAACTGTCGGATTTCTCAACACTAAAACTTGCACGACAGTTGGTGCGAAGCGCCGATCCCGTCTCCGCAGCCTTCTGCTTGCGTTGGTAGCGGTAGTCACGGCAACGCTGGAAGCGCGCTCACGCACATATATTGACTCGTTGCCACGGTCGCGCACGCAAAACACGATTACGCGTACCCACACGGCAAGGTCACGGACCCCGTCAGCCAATGAGACTCGCGATCGATAAACAGACGGTGTACGCAAATGCGCGCACGTAAGCGCGCAGATACGTGCAGGCTAGCCGCCATACACACGCACGCACGTTAGTATGGTGTGCACGTGTATGTGGGTAGATGCATGTGCGAATGCAGTTCGCACTTCTCTCGCATGCTGCGGAGGAGAAAGGGGGCGGCTGCGCGACTCGCCTGGATGGATGGATAGATGAATGAATGAGCGGGTCCGGGATGGACGGATAGACACAAATCGAGGATTGCCTCCTTCTTTCCTTCCTCTTCTTTCCTCTGCATCTCTCTACACGACAACAATAAGCATAAAGGGTATTGCACTCTGCGTCAGGGTCTGTTGCAGCTCTGGCGAGAGACATCGCAACTGAGCAGTTGTGAAATCACACGGCGGGAAGATGTGCATCACAAAGGGGTTCTGCAAACAGGGAAAGAAATATGCATCACAATGGGCCACGCCGGATGACAGAGATACAGGGTAGGCAATACCTTTGGGCACATAAAAAAGGCAAGAAAAAGTTTTTATGTTATCACTCAGAGTCCATATTTCACAGCGGCTTCACTCCAAAAATGCACACATGTCCATAGAGCCCGCTGTATAGGTTTATCACACCGTAGAAACGAGTCGTCATTACGAGACCGGTGACGAAAAGAGCAACAGTGCGTGATCGAAGAGTGTGATGCCAATTATGCAATGACCTCCGGGTAATACCCTCACAAGAGGTCGGTTATTTGAATGCGAGTGTACGTTTAGCATTTGCAGGGTTAGGAGCATACAGCTTCATGAGCTGTGTTAAATGCAATTCCATATTAGAAGCGGCATTTCGACGGCTATCATTGCAAAACAAAATTCATCACAATGTAACGAAATCGTGAGCATCCCTGAGACGGTGAAACAGCTATTACACTTGTGACCGATGGAAGGACTGGCTAGTTTAATTCACGAAAACCTTCAACAACTTTTCAAGCATTGTTGCAACTTTATTCTTTTTTGAAAAAAAATAATTGCCGAAGAAAATGCCGTGATGTCATGAAATTAGTAATTGCATTTCACCATGCTAAGCAAGTAAGCCGAGAACAAAATTTGGAGGTTATTTTCCCTCTTTAATATTCCACCACCGGTCTAATATGCCACCGTTTTTAACTGGTAATCTCGGTTTTGGTCCATCAAGCCCCTTTGGCGGATTGAAAAAAAAAACCAAAATTTCACCAGCCGATTGGCGTGATTAAAGTGGCCGGTGGCCAAGACTGCAAAAGGGTGGATGACCTTAAATAAGCACGTCAGCCCGCGGACATACTCAACTGGTTGGCCCGCTTAATTAAAAGCCTGATAATGCGAGGTCAACCGATGGTTCTTGTGGCTGGATTGAACACCGGCAAAACTAGCACCATGGGATGGATAAACAAACTCACCTCTTGGGAAGAGGGACAGCTGATAATGCCAGCAGCCGTTTTGTCCTGCAAGTAAGTGATGACATTTTGCAAGATCATGTTCTGCTGGGCGAAGTAGCTATCTTCCATATAGGCCCGTTGTGAAATGGTAGCAGTGGTGGGGGCAGTGTTGGTGGAGGGTGGGGGTGGCGGAGAGCCCGCAGCGAGAGCCAGGCACATGCAGTAGTTGGCAGGCTCGCGCAACTTCCACTGTACCGCCTCTAGCTGCGAGTTCCCTAACCGCATCCGCTGGGCTATCCGCAACGCCCAGGCCGCCCCACCTGTTTCGTCGCTCACCGCCGTCATCAGTTGCAAGCAGGTTCGAATCAAGTCCTGGTTGCCCGCCAGGTAGAGCATTCGCACTGACGCCCGCTCGTTCTTCAAGGACATGCAACCTCGCCACACCAACTGCAGCTTCTGAGGAAAAAAAACATGAAGGAAATCCGTTACATGCTCTCACCGCAAAAAGCCGAGAGGCCAAATATCAATTACACTTGCCTGAGAGTAAATGGTAGTTTTGCAAGAAAACCTATAGTGACCGTTAAAAAATGTTAACTCATTCAGAGAAAATGCCTAAAAAATCCGTGTATCATCTGCAGAATCGAAATAGAAACAACGGTTTGGAAACATTGTTGAAGTCGTGGAAACTATTATTACACGCCTATATTACGAGCCTGTCGAAATCGAAACACAAAATGAACCGAATAAAAACTATCTTCGTTGAATGTTCAACGGGTGACATTCTTTTTATATGATGTAATTATTTTACTGGAAATCGTCCACATCAACACTAACAATCACGCACAAAAGTATTTGAAAATGCTAAGCTTTTAGTCCTTCAACTGCACTCATAAATTGCTTCTTTTTTAACAATCTGCGATAACCTTACACAAAAACAGCTATATGCTAAATTCGATAAAATTATAATGAGAAAAAGTTTTGTTTTAAATAACTAATCCAGTAACACAAGCAAAAGGTGTCGCACACGGGTAGTAGCGCAAACGTTCACTGACCTCCATTCCGATCTAGAACTGGACAACATGGTAGGCTGTGGCAACAACTAAAAGGCCTCAGTTTTCCAGGGGATGCCATCACTCCAAAACAGCAGCGGCATGAGATCAAATAGTAATACCATGGGCTCGTTAAAAAAACAACACGAGCAATGATGTTTAGCACAATTCATACCTTACACCAGCAGCTTTAATAATTAGAAGTAACTAGTGAGAGAAGGTACCACCAAAAGTAATGCAAGATAGGAGGAGGTAATATCATCTAATGAATTCTGGTTAGAGAATGGAGTTTGAAATGGAGGCTCACATCCTCAAGGAACTGAGGGTCCAGCCACCAAAAATTGGCAGGCAGAGGTTGCAGCTGAGGCGAGAAATGAGCTGGATGCTTGGGGGAAGAAGCAGCAACCGCCACTGCTGCTGCTGCTGCCGCCGCCGCCGCAGCTGCCTCAGAGGGCGAGGGCGACATAGCGGCCATCGCAGCCATGGTGGCAGCAGCGTAGAACTCTGCGGTTTTTTGTGGTGTAGTTGACGATGGTGGGGCGGCTGGATGCACCGAGTTCGGTGAGTTTTTGTTCGCTGAGTCGACGGCATCCACGAAAGCCTGTGGCGGTGGTGCTTGACTAAGCAGAGTGAAGTAATTCTTGGCCAGACAGGCAGCAATTTCTTGCAACTGCGGTTGTGTCTGCGGGGAGATCTGTTGAGGTACTGCCTCAGAAGATTTGGCATTTGCTGGGGCCATCAAAGTGAAGACTTGCAATGGACTGAGGATGTTTGTGGGGATAGACGACCGTTCACTAAGGGGTGAAGGCTCCACCAATTGCTGGGGTGGTTGCTGTTGTACCTGTGGTGGTTCGGGTGATGTCTGAAATGCAGATCAAATACACTGAAGTAGGAATGATGGCGGTGCGTCAGTGTCACGTGAACTGCTGTGTAAAAATGTTCCTAGCATGATGTGGTGAAAGTAGAACACAGATCGTTTCTGCTTTTCTTTTTTGCCCTTGCCTAGCCAACAAGTCGATTCAGTTACAAACTATCCTTAGGCGTTGTCAAATTGCTTTAGAAAACAACCACAAACAAGAGTTGTGAAAAGCACATACGACTGTCAAAAAGGATACTTAGGTTGACGGCAACATCAAATACACCTTAGGCATCCAGCTGTCTGCATAGATCATTCCAAGACCACACCAAGAGAGATTAAAAACAACCCTCAGAGTTTAAGTGCAACAGAAAAAGACCCACCACAACAATAGTAGACGGTGTTTGAATAGTTCTCGACAGGAATCTGGGATCTTCGGCAAAACCTGTTACCGGTGCCACATCCAAGACATTCGACAAAGCTGATGGCGACGACTTTGGTGATGACAATGAATTTGAAGCAATTCCGACAGGCTGTTGCGAAGCCGCCAACAACTCCTGCGGTGGTGGCAATGGACTAATTCGTGATGTAGAATTAAGCGCCGGTCTAGCGGAGGCCACTACCGGCGCCACCACCTCACTTGTAGTGACCCTTATGGAATTATGTCCAGAGAGGGGCACTCGTGTTCCGTTCACCAAACGCTGCACATAGTCCTTTTGCTCGAATTCCCCATGTACCACAGAGTTTATTACTTCAGCCACAGTATCTTTGTTCGGTGCCTGCACCAGCTCCATAACTTCTGGCTCGTCGAAATTCGGCTCGTAAGGGTCCACAGATATTGGGGCCGGTTGAAGCGGTGAAGGCACTGAAGCTGACGCCGCCTGAGACGGCTTGTGCGAGGATCCAGGAAGTGAACGAATGGCCGACGATGTTGCCATCACCGTCGCTACTGTAGAAATATGTGAACTATTCTGCTGAGCCGACTTTTTAGCTCGTTTCACTTTCTCCTGGCTCTGTGAACTCTCCTCCTTCTTCTGCTGTGTCACCTGCTCGATTATATGCTGCACAAATTCCGTCGTATTGGAAGAGGAGGGCTTAGTGGCAGGCGCCTCGTTCTGTGGCAGTGGATCCGAAATAGATTGGGGTAGAGGAGTTCGATTAACAATTAGCTGCTTATTGTCGGTGGGAACAGCAACTGGTGTGACGAGTGAAAAGGTAGGTGTCAAAACGAAAGTAGGTTGCCCCTTAGAAGTAGAGGAGGTAGAGGCAGGGTCTTGAGATGTTGATGAAGCGTTGCTGATTGTGTTGACAACCAAAGTAATGTGTTGCTGGCTTGCAGAAGCGGGTGTTGGGATGATGGAAAGGGGAGTTAGCGTAAGAGGTTGGGTCTGCACCGAAGGCTTTGGTGACAAAAGGGCTGGTTTTTGCAGCTCCTCTGCCTCTTGTTTCATTGCCTCGGCTTCCGCTGCAGACGACAGTAGTGCAAGACCCGATTCCTCAAAATCACCCAGTTCCTCCGCTTTCGTTACAGCAACCGGTTTCACTAAGGGGGAGGTGAGGATAAGGCCACCTCCACATGATCGAGATGGCTTGACGACAGTGCAGATTTCGGAATTTGCCACCTTTTCTCCCTCCACCACCACGTCGTCCTCCTCCTGCTTCACAACAGTGAGATTATCCGGTTTTAACGTTTCGGTTGCCGGTAACGCCGGAGGTGATGATGAAGACACCTCCATCCCCGGAGCCGCTATCACCTCCTCTTCCTCATTTTCGACATTACTACTTATTTGTTTTTCAAGCAGAGGTAATGCATCAATTGCAGTCTCTTCGGAGTCCCCAGTCTCATCATCATTGTTCTTATTATCGTTGCTGCTGCCACATTCGTGGATGACGGCAGGACTGCAGGATCGGCTGATCTGAGGAGTCGATGAAGTTGACGAAGATCTTGAGGTTGAACGACGGCGCTCCGGAAAGAAGGCCCTCGGGAGATTTCTGGTCGAGGGCGAGCAGTCGGAATCACTGTCGCTTGAATTAGAGAAAAGTGTGACTAATTTGCGGGCCACACGCCGTTTCACAGCAGTCTTCCTAGACTTGGTCGATGGACTACCAAACTTGGGGTCTCCAACTACCCGACGTTTGCGTGACACAGACAAAACCTTCTTTAGCCTACTTGACGACACCTCAACTGATAAGTGATTATCAGATTCGGAGCTCGAATTACCCTCGCTTTCAGGTCGCTTTAATCGAGATTTTTTAAACGACTTTACAGGACGCATAGGTTCAGAAGACTCGGGCGTCAAATGAGGTGGCTTTTTGCTGAGTCGCCTTGAACTTGGAACATTTTGTGCTTCATTAGCATCTAAATTTTTCTCCGATTCGTAGGCCGTCTGCTCCACACCCTTAGTATCCCCTCCAACCTTGTGCTTTCTAGAATTGAGCAGAGATTTGAGCGCCTCTGGTTTAGCTTCTGGACGGTCATTCACATAACCCTTATTACCCCTGCGCTTGATCTTATCATACATCGTTTCATAAAGCACTCCATCTGTGCCAATGTCTTCGACTTTTATAGAATCTAGACCACCCTGGGGCTTCCAATCTTCTTCATCGCTCTCCTGTCTCTTCCTCTTTAGTCGCCTTTTCTTTGTGCAGGAATCACACTTCGAAGTGGCAGTTCGGCACTCTGGGCCAGCCGGAGACTTCAGGAATTTTGAAGAAGGATTTGAAGTAGGGATGGTGCTATGCGATTTTTTGTCACCAGGAGTGGCCTGAACTTTGGCGAGTTTCTTGAAGTGAAGTTTATTACGCTCAAAAGGAGTAGTGGGTGGGGGAACAAGTTGCCTTTTGGACGACTTTACAGGAATTTGAGAATCTTCACACATCTTCTTAGGTTTAGGGGAAATAGCTTCTTCTCCCTCCTTCGCTTCAGATGCCGATTTTGACAAACAATCCGTTTTGCCGGCTTCACAGGATTTCAATTTTGAAGTTGAAATCTTCGGTGACTTGGGCGAGAGGTGTGGCGCAGAGGGGGCAGACAATCTCTTATGGCCAACAGACCCATTGCAGAGCGGCCTTGTCAAAGAAGGGGAAATTGCCGGAAAAATCGATTCTTTTTCGATCGCTTCCGATGACACCGCTTGTTGGGATTTCTTTTTCACGATTTGCATAGTCCGAGCCGGTTGTGGGGGGAAGAGATCCTTCATTTGGGTACAGTTCTGCACCTCCTTTGATCGCGACACCGACTTAGGCGTTGAGGCGATAGTTGCAGTGATAACATTATCCTTCTTCAAAATAGGCCTAATTCCTGGACTTTGTAGTGCCCTCCCAATGGTTCTACCCGGAGAACGGCTCAAACAACAACCAGATGCCGTGGTAGAGGGTGATGGAGTAGAAGCGACTTCTACGGGAGCGCTGTGTAGAGGTGTTGAGGATCGCACGTTTGTATGAAGTAGCGGTGGTGGTGGTTTTAGGTCGGAAAGATGCTCAGGCATCCTACTACTGCCACCACACGTAGGAGACGCTGTATGGAGAGGAGACCGTGTGATGGGGCTCAAGAGAGTGGACTTCTCAGGGAGAGCAGGAAGAGGCTGCGAAGGAGGGGCTGGAAGTGTTGGTAGTTGTGGTGGTGGTGAATAAGAGTGATGAAAGTGACGCGAAATCGTGTGATTAGAAATCGAGGAGACGATAGAATCCACATTGCTGAGCTTTGTCGAAGATCTACCTGAAGAAAGCATACTCTTGACGAATTCCGAGGTATCAGTGGGTCTTACGCCCGGTGACGTGGTCGAACTAACCACATCGGGGGAGGTCGGACTGGTGAATAACCGCAAAGGAGACATTGTGATGTCTGTCGATACGACAGAAGCGGAGATAGGCACGGAGGCTTGTGAAGAGGAAGCATTGGTTGCCGTTGTTGTGATTAGATCGCTTTTTCGACGTATGCGGAATTTGCTGTAATCCACGGTAGGTCGGATTTTCTCCGAATGTTGCAGTTTCGCATCCAAACGTCGAATTCGTTCATCAAGAGAAGAGTCCAGCGCGTCAACAGCTTGTTCAGAATCAGAGTCCTGAGACAGCCTTTGCGAGTTGGTAGAGGTCATTCTCGGCGAAGAAAGATGAATTTCGTCCAGTTTTGAGGTAAACGGCGGAGCGGAAACGGGCAATATCTGAGGATCAAAACAGAACAGAGGAGAACGCAAACGAGCGGCGAGGAGGGGTAAATCGGACTCTATTGTCGTTGGCTGTGTATCCCATGGTGGAGGTGAGGCGATTGAATCGAAGGAAGAGGGTAGAGAGGAAGTGGGTAGACCTGGTGATGGTACGACCACCGACGAAAGTCGTAGGGGCAGCGGCGGAGGCGGTGGTGGTGGCGGAGGTAGAGTAGGTGGGGGAGGAGGAGGTGGTGGGACTTGGGATGGTGATGACCGGTCTGATGACGCTCGGGGCCCGATGTTGGGGGAGAACATGATATCACCAGGATCACTACTACTACTTTGCCCTCCACTACCTGAGCTTGCGGAGACAGCAAAGTCGCCCCCTACTTTAGTGGGGATTCGAATAGGTTGCGATTCCGGCAGTACGGCGGAACCGATTGAATTCATGTTCACCCTGAAGTCAAAAAGAAGGGCAGTAGTGCTGAATTCAAACTCCAAATTCATTTTGACAGTACGAATTCCATACTGGTTGTGACCGCTCATGCTGATTACAACTTTACCCTAAGGAGTTGAATTTAGTTCACCTGTACTAGTTTAAATAAGGTTGTTGCATGGCCAGTTTTGCATGTCTTCAGAGGCAACTACATCAGTCAGTCGTTACAACGGAATGGCCCCACATTCACAAACGAGGCAGTCGTCGTGATCATGACTCCGTACAGAATTCAATGGTCGACGAAAATATGAATGCGAAGTTAAACATGCCCACAACTCATTTAACAAAGCAGATTGAAGTACATGTAAAATTTGTTGAATCCAACAAGCGTAATAAGGTGGGACCTTAAAGAAAAATAATGCAACCATATGAAACCAGTCTGAAACTTGCACAATCAACTGACTCTTACGAGTGAATAAGCAAAAGGCATTTAAGGCTAACACACGAATCAGGCTAATCGAAAATCAGGAAATACTCATTAGAAGTGGCAAAATGCTGATTAAACCCATAAGAGAATTGGATTTAACCAATGCCCAAAAAAAGATGAAAATCGTAAGAACGAGTTAAAGGCACCATTAAAAGAATATTGATAAGATATATTTAAATACCTCCTATAGGTCGCCTGTGTAGAGGACCCAGAAGTTATGACCTCAAATTTGTGCTTCGTCTGCACCATGGACAACTTCATCAACAATTCCATTCGTTCCCGCTGCAGTTTCGTTAGTGTTTCACCATTGGAAGAGCAGGTGGACATGACGGTTTTCTGTTGATGGCCGAACGAACGCGAGACTTCAGCAGCCTTTCCTTTGCTCACACGCCTCGTAGCACTGTAAGAATCACTACCTCCCTCACCAGATTTCATAGGTTGGCTCAGTTCGGGAGTGGGCACAGCTGAGTTCCGCAAATGTCGACGACTAGAAATCGGCTGGGGGGAGGGAGGATCGTCCCTGTGTCGATGACGCTCAAGACTGATCCGATGAGAAGTCTTCCGCTTACTTGAACCTCTTCTTTGACGCTCTAAGACCTGCTTATGTGAACGGGATTCCTTTTTATCCTGCTTTGGCTCCACTGATGAATCACTGCAAGTTGATGTGGCGTAGTGAGATTTCCTGCCGTTGGACCATGGTTGCTGTCTGTGTGGACTAACATCATTACTGTACCCCATGGAATGTTGATAAGATCCTCCACCGTTCGACATCCGGGAGCATTCAAGTGAATTTGGAGCAAGGGACTTTCGGCATTGGGAATACCTTGAACGATCGCGAGTTGAGGAAGCCCTTGGTGAGTCACCAGAGCACGGATGACGCTTGTAACTAGATAATCCGATGAGAGTTGAGAGTAAACCACTGCCACTACTACGGAAACTAGCTCCAGGTAAATTGCTGTATTCCCTAGAAGGCGAACTCCTTGAATATATAGATCCTCGTACTGGTGATCCATTGCGAGAACTGGAGTGATGAGATGATCTAATATATCCATATTTGCTAGACCTCGACGGGTCAGCTGATCCAACCAAGGCAGCCAAATCCTTCGTTCGTCTATTAAATCCACTTTGAGATCTATAATGAAGCAATAATGCAGACAGTCTAACAAAAGTAAACGTATTAACCGTCTCCAAAAACATACCCTCTGTTTTCCTCCAGGTAAGACATTAAATTCCCACAGGGCATGTAAGCCTCAACTATCTCGCGCAACTTATCCCTACGGAAAGGGCGGATAAAAAAACAAAACTCAAGCATACCTGTACTTCCCATAGAAATTGCTAACTGTTCCGAACTTCTCCATGAACGCGACCTGGCACTCCAGAGTGGCATAGTCAATTTGAACCTTTCTCCCCAGCAGGGAACGATTTCGCGTTTCGTTTAAAGCACGTTGTGCTGCCTCAACTGTATCAAAATAGAGAAGCGCACGACCAAGTTTCAAATCCACCATGGTGTCCTTCAAACGTCCATAACGGCCAAACTGTCGCATAAGGAATGTTTCGGTAACACTGGGTGAAAGATTGTCCAACCAAACGACGTTGGAGGGCTGGCTCTTACCAAAACCCAATTTCACGGGCTTCCCAGAAACCGTTATGCTTTCCTGGTCGCTCAGCGCCCGAACAACACTCTTAATGTCCGTGTACTGAACAAAAGCATACGAAGTTCCAGGCTGATTTGTTTGGGTCTTGATATCGATTTCGATTATATCCCCATAGGCCTGAAAAACACGCTGCAGCTCCACCTCAGTAATAGTCGCAGAACATAAGTTCCCAACAAAAAGGGTTTTTGTTGCTTTCGGGTGGTATTCATCCATGGCGTGCTCTGGAGGACATAGATCCGGGTCTTCGATATCAAGACCGTCGACAAGTTCGGCGTGGACTGACACACCGAAGAACACTTTGCCCTTGGAATGCTCATAGGCCTTTTCGGCGTCCTCACCGAGTTTGAAAGTAATATGAGCGAAGCGGCTGGACCCTGTGCCTTTTATGGCCAAAGAAGTAATTTTCCCATGCTTCTTGTACTCATGAAATAATCCTTCACGCAGATTAGTATCAGACGACCTAAGGGGTAATTGCGTAATCTTTAGACCACGAAGACCATCCTGGCGACGGTTGCTACGAGAATCGTATTTCGAGGACCGATCCTGGGACCCGCTGTTACCTTTCTTGTGATCACGTTTAATCGGAGAATAACTAACACGTGTATCCTTAGGTGAGCAAAACACCTACCTCCTTTTCTGATGAGCAGCAGATGAAGAACTGTGTGAACTACACGGGGATGAAGAAGTACTCTCAGTGTCAATTTCACCAGCCACACTCTTCGAATCCGACAACGAATCCGACCTATATCAATAACGGAATGAAATATCACCCTACCGTTGATCACATCTTTGTTGAGGCGTATCGGTGCATAGTGCATCAGGAGATTCACAATATTGCATTTTAAGACTATTTTTGCGGAGTTTTACGGAACTCTCGACAACTTTCGTCGCGGATTTGGTCTCAGCAAAAGCAACAACAGCTCCGTCACTAAGAACTTTTACACCTTGAATTTTCCCGTAGCTGCAGAAATAAAATAAGGCATTAGCTTACATTAAAAGCATTAAGACTAATGATAAGCAGGATACACCTTACCTGTTTAAAGCTCCTCGTAATTCTTCTTCCGTAAATGCTGGCGGCAAATTGGTAATCCAAACGTAACGAGTTACTTTCATTCCTTTTTATCAGTAGTTCCTCAGCATTCTAGCAGAATCTTCGCGCAAGCTGAGTAGAGCAAGACAGAATTCGGAATGACCAAACGAAGCGCGTGTCTTGCCACCCCATAGCCAGCCAACGCCTGTCGAGGAAATCTCGCCCTGTGATTGGTACGTACAAACTAATCGATGGCAGCGCCTAGGTTGCACCGATGTGATTAGCCAATCGAGGGTCAGTGCGACAGCGCGCAAAATGTACACACAACACAGCAACAAGCACATTGATCAGACCTCTGAATGGGCGTGAATTGCGCCTCTAGAAGAGCCCTGTTTGCTGGCTCACGGTGCTAGTCAGGAGTCTTGCTTACGTGGAGGTTTCACAGCGCATCCACAAAAGTGCGATAATACGCACGAAACGGTGAAAATGGATAGGCTCTAGCCGATTTCACATGCTCCTCGGTAGAACTAATTACATTATGGATTATACTCTTTCGCTAAATAAAGTGTGGAGGGCATTGACGAATGTAGGAACTTTCAAAACCGGATGTCTCATTATCCCTGCCGCAGTTCTTGGCCTGGATATTGTGACCAAAGCAAGTACGGGATTTTGCTTTCCATAGCGGAATTACATGCCATCACATTTCATCGGCATTTTTGGTACAAGAAGTAATAACAGTAAATTGGGCGTTGCGAATCGTAATTCAATCAAACAAAAGGAGTTTATGGGATGGCATTTGCTGCATATCTAGTCCAACCAGGGAGCATTTCCTTTTCGTTTATTGTATCCACAAAAGTGGTGGTCCTTGATAAATTCTCGGGAATGATCAATTGTCTTTTTCCCCAAATACTCTGAAAACAGGGTAATTCGTGGCTACAGCAAATTACCACCCGCTAGGGGACGTCTTCCGTTTCGTTGTGGTGCATATAATTTAAAGTTCTTGTGATGTTGCGCGACGTATGTCTTTTACTCTGACGTTTGCACTCACATATTTGGACTAAGTCGGCGTGAAAACTACATAAGCTTACTTGTTGATGTAATCGGATGAGAGTGCGTCAAGCGTATACAAAGTAGGTAGGCTTCAAGCGGCTTACAGTGCCGTGCATTCACACGATTCGATCGTTCCAGCCTGTGTGAGAACCCAGGCCGCATCATGCTCATCGTGTCTGTATCTAATTGGTTCAACTCATATGAGGGTCCCATAAACAGTTCTTTGTTCATCCCGCATTGTTTCGTGACAAGAACCGGCGCCTGAATTTGCTCAAGGCCGCCACTGATCTACTGGTCATGTTCCGAAAAGCTAGGGAATTAAACAACAGGGCTTCTAAAGTAAAAAGGTGCGGAGTTGAAGTGTGCAATTTAGACGTTTCATGCTTTACTTGCTTTCGTGACTAAACCATACGAAAGTGTAATCCTGAGCTGTGGTTCATTTATTAAACAAATTTTATTTCTCTTGAATAATGTGTGACACCGTGACAATTTGCGCTCTCATGACGTCAAAATTGTGATTTATTGTCACAGTATCCGCTTCTCTCCGTGTGGTTCGTCACATTTACTGAGGTTAACTGGGGCAACGTAGCGCAAGCCCCAAGCTTTCATGGCTCGCTCGTTAAGCGCGCACGTGAGCGTGGAGAGAGGAGGAGGACGACGATGACACTGGGGGATGACTCATTCCCTCAGGCCACGACTAGCGTTAGTATACACGGCTGAAGGCAACGCTGGCGGAGCGTTTGCGTGCGTGTGCATGCTTATGCGTCCCCATTCATCGCTGGACCAGGCCAAATCCATTCAGTAATCAAAAAAACGGAACTTAGGGAAACACCTCTTGACGGCATGCAGAACTACAGTGCAGCTGCAGCGCTGTGGCGGTTAATTGCGGCGCTGCGATTGGCTTACGGAGTGGACTAATCGATTTTTAATAACGCAGTAACCGCGTGAGTGACGTCATCGTTTCCCACGCACCTGCTTACCCCCATTCTACGTTGGCTCGGGCTCATGTGCAGTGGGGAGAGGCTAGGGGCCCATAGAAATTCTTGCTTTTACAATTGTATTAATGCATTAAAATTAAACCAACCCAGTTTTTTTTCCATCTTCATCTTAATTAAGGGTGTACCTTAAAAAAAACCCAAATCAGTCTTTTTAGCAGGAGTCGAGTTCATTTCTTCTTTCACTAAGAAGTTTTAAGTAATGTCCCCCTCACAGGAAGGCCTCAGGACATTGTAGATCAAAGGGCACAACGAGCAACCAAGGTGGCTAAATTGAAAAGCACCTAACAGGGGATTGAAAGCGTGCGTGTAGGCTCACATATTGTTGAACTTTTGCAGAACCTTCCGTTTCTGAAGACAAGGCAACCCAAGTCCCATAAGTCCTCCTTTCTGCGTATACCGTCCCACCTTTGTTGCATATGTATGCATGCACATATGGGGTCCCACATGTGTGTACATGCTGAAACCACAAAGAACGTGTGCGCTTTTGATGGAGATGTGCTCTATTTATCAATGTTCCATCATCTCCACTAGGTTAACAGGTACGATTTCGCCTTAGCTAAACTGTTCAACGACTAGAGTCTCTCTCACAAATGAAGGCGTTATCCACTTCTACAGTTGATAAATTACTGCACTAAACTCGTACGTGCCATCCAAATGCAGGTATGTGCTTTTGAGAGGGATCCTCCTTGCGAGTACGCAACGGCGAATGTGTGCACCAGATCTAATTAGGAAATCGGTAGAAAGAAGGCTGAGGCAGGCGGTGGGGGACCCACCATCATTAATCCTGCAAAGCGGTGGATGGGTAGGCAGGGGGTCTAGATTAGAATATAATTATTTATTCCTGACTTTTAAATGAGGTGGCATGGGAGTGGACGAAACTACCTCAAATGCACTTCAATAGCTCCAAATTTATCCTAAAGGCAAATATCGGAGCATTTGCGTGGGAGGTACGAGTGTCAAAGGGCATTTTGAAGTATCAAAAAAGCCGTAAATACTTCAGTAGCTAAGAGAGTGAACAAAACAGTTTAAAGTTGAGTAAAATGGACGAAATCCACAATCCCTTGGCTTGACCACTTAAAGTTGAAGCATCCAGATTTTTGAATCGCTTAGTATTTCTCCTTCAACAGAAAGAAATGCATATGGAGAAACCTTATCAACTAGTTTGATACAAGGATAGAGATATGCTTCAACGTATATTTCGAATTCCCTCTCTACTTGTGCTGGGAGCTCCAACTTCCTCAAGCTCCACTTTGAAAGTTAACCTAAGCCCGCAAAAACAGCCTCATAACCTTGTCCAAGAGGGAGGATAGCTAAGCCCGGCGGCTAGGTCTTGCCAACCTCACCCAGGCAACGTGTCCTCCAATTAGAACTGGACAACGCCTTCGATTGGCGTTTTTTTCCACGCTGCCTATCTCAATGCGGCAGTACTCCGTTTTGGCGACCACGAAGAGAAAAAAATTACTGTCATGGACAGAAGTCACCATCAAAGCCGCAGACACGGCCTTCACATACTCGCGTCAATGCGAGCATTAAAAATATGCTTTGGTCATAAACAGTGTACCACAGAGAAAATAAGTGCTCATAGTTCAAAGGTCAGTTCGCCCTACTACATATACAACTTCTTAGATTTCAGTGAATAACCTTTCTTTTTTGGACTCTGTGTAGCGCGCGCTTCTGGCCGAGCTCAATAAGTCACGCCAATTTTATTGTTTCAAACTTGCGTTTTAACGATACGTAAAAGTCCGCATAATTTATAATAGTCCGCGCTAAAAGAAAAGAAGTGGAATAATTTTATTTTGCAGAATTATCGTATCTTAAATCTAAATGCAACGATGACGTGTAAGTAGTTAGGGCTTGCCAAAGCGCAAAAAACCCCATCCTGCATTCGACGCAGCCATTGGCTTGCGCACATACTTTGAAAACGGCGCTATCTTCAAGGTCGAGCAGCTTCATCACGTGATGATGGGCTCACTGCAGTTGCCCCCGCAGGGCGTAACACCCAAACCTGCTTACTGGGGCCTCTATTTACCCAAAAATCTGTCACATATTTGAAAAATAAGTTAAACGATTTCGTCTTGCTTTTTTTGAAGGTTGTGCGTGACCCTTTCACATTTTAAATTCACATTGATTAATACGTCAGTTATCACCGCCACTTGAGTTTAATGCCCTGATTTCTTATCCGAGCTCGCACGTCACATAAGTGAAACATAATTTATGCAAAAGAAATGAATTAGATTGGAAGGGAAGAAGCGGGGACAGTTGGTGTCTTGTTTGAACAAGAAAAAAAACCCAAAATTTTGACAACGACTGGTAGACCACCGATTTCTCTCCAACTCATTCACCACTATAGGCCAGGTAATAACTGCTCCCTTATTTCAAATCATGTTTTGTGACACACAATGCTTGAAAGGAATTTTAGCCACACATGGTAGAAAAAAAACCTGAAGTCGAGTTACTAAGCTATCTAAAAAGGGGGCGCTGGACGTGAGTGTGTGAATCACCGCATTTAGAAGCGCAGGTCCGTAAAAGATTGGCTTCCACTTGGCACTGCTTAAACAAGGTTACCTCGTAATGCCGTTATCCAGGAAACGACCTCTTAATGAAGTGTGTGGGGATCAGAAAAGGCTCGCTGATCTTCACCGTGTGCAAATCCTAAATCAAAAGGTAGACAACTTCAGAGTTGCACAAAACTTTCCCCACCGACTTGTTGATCACTCTGGCCCTCGAGAGGCTGTGTACGCTTTCATCGGCGCCTGGTTCCTGGTGATGGATGTATACACACGGTTCTGGCATGCTTATTAGGGAGGAGGCGGTAGCACTGAATCGAGCATTGACGTGGTGACAATCATAAGAAGGTAGGTAATAGATTTAACTTCATTGGGTTCTCACATACACACACACACACACACACACACACACACACACACACACACACACACACACACATACACACACACACACACACACACACACACACACACATAAGTGTGCACAAGCACTCGACCCTCACAGTGTGTGCTTAGAAGCAAGTACCCGCACCTAACATTCACATATACATACACACATACGTGGATTCACGTTTTGTTTATTACGACCTGTCAATGCTGGTGCTGCCTGCAAGCGCATACACTTATATACAAGCATCAGAGTTCATTTCTTATGGCTTATGCAAGGATTTGAATGGAGGGTATTTTTCGTAACTGTAGTCCGATATCTTAAAGGCACTAATTTAACAGGATTTAGAGGATGAAAGTGGTGGCACAATGAGAGGGTCTTTCAATTTCATCAGCATGTAACACAATCCCATTAACGAAATGCTGGGATGGAGCTCACATGACTACCTCATGCGGCCCCACGTCGTGCTAATCAACGTGGCAGTCTGGCAACGGCCAGACCATCTATCGACTCAGAATCAAGGTGTCATACTGTGCGTTGTCCGTTGACCGCTTCAAAAGCATCGAAGTGCCGGAGTTGACTGGCACCCCACAATGAAGTTGGCGGCCACAGTCAAAAATGCAAATAACCACGCTTGTTGAAGTAATCTTCTGTGTCATAAGGTCATGAACAAATTCACTCTAGATGGAAAAATAAGGGTACCTTCGTGGGAGATAATGTGGGCTAAAAAAGACTGCGAATATGATTGGACCGCTCCAGCGCTTTTCTCACAGATAAATGACAGGTTTAATGCCAAGTCACTGTTGACTTAGTTTTCTTTGATGGGAACCTACTTAACTGACAGATTAATTGCCGTTTTAATGATTGACATCCCACGTTCGCATTTACTTAATGATCTGCCTCTTATTACTTTTTAATGTTGAAAATGTGGGCGGATGTCCTTTTGGGCTCATTGTATGCGGAGAGGGTGAGAGGTCACTCAGGTAATAGTCCACTTAGACCATTTTTGGCATCTGCTCTACCACTGGGTGAGTTAAGTGGACTTTTTGTATCGCCTTTTACAATTGAAAAGAAGTTTAAAGTGCCAATTCAATTTTAACCAACTCACTAACTGTTTTGTGACGCCTTCTGTTTGTACTCTTGTCACTGGCATTGACCACATTACAGTTCACTTGACGTGGCATCATTTCATCACTACTTTGCTAATGCTTTTAATTTACAAACAATTAAATAAATTAGAAGAATATGAGGATCGCTTAATAAAGAGAACGTATTGGGGTATGATGCATGGGAAGGAATTCCCTCTATTTAAACTTGTGGACATAGAGTTGCTGGCGTCCAATCCCTTCACCCCTCTTCTCTCCTGCTACTAGCCAAGGCATTCAGGGCAGAAGGGAGGTTACCCTCTCATCAAATGTGTTATTTCTTAATCCTCTAACGTCCTAGATTCTTTGCCTGTCCGCGGAAACCGATGGCGATTCGAGTGGTTACCTGTTGAGACGAATGTAACGATTCCAAATAAGGAAAGGAAATCTTCGAGGCCAAAGTAAGAGAAGCAAAACCAGCAGAAGAAAAAAAAACAAGCACAGTAGCAATCTAGTGGGTTATAAGAAACAACTAACGGAGAACGATAAAAAAAAACAAGAAAAGCGGAATTTAGTGAACTGCGCTCTGGACCAGTAGAAAGCCAGCAAAACAGACAGACTGAATTCTGATGCTAAGATTAAAAAAATACACAAAATAAACAACTGCGACATTAGAATTTTAATAAATCCCTCTAAAGTGGCAATTCCTTCATTTATGCCAAACATTGGCGTCCTTCATTGGAATATCAAGGATCTCAAATCAGCTGACCCAGGGAGTCCAGCGTCAGAGGTCACACAACCATAGTGATTTTTGGTAATCCATTTCTGCAGGAAAAAAGGTGTCACAGCAAAAAACACGAGGTGATTCTCCCGATTAATCGCCGGACATCAGTTTGTGTTAGCTAAGTGCATTTCCCGCTATGTCCACCGATTAAAGTTCGACAATGGAGGCCAAAAGTTTTTTGTGCAATCCCATTATCGTCGTGTTTGGCAGCTAAAGCAATGAGTTTACATGCTTTAGCCTTGAAGCTTCACTGCTCGAGCTTAAAGCCCCGATCTCAATCATCCAACGAACTCGATACACACGACCTCAAACCTGTAATTCGGTTAGTGAATAAACAATTGCCAGAGTAGTTTAAAGACCCGAGCCTGCCACCTGTCCGGAGCCATTTGCGTATACAAGTGTCTTTTGTTTGTGATTAGCCGTGTGAACCCATCACCATACATGGGGCAGACATCACACCACATTACTGACACACGCACCTGTCAACACCAAGGCATGGATGATTTTGCGGTACTTATGTAACCTCCTCGTGCCACACTTGAATTGCTAAATAACGCAGAACAACACAGCACCAAACCAGCATACCGTGCTCCAGCATCCTATTCGGGCGAATAGGGTATACCACGCTGCGTTTCCGGTGTTGATGCGTCTAGTTTACAAAGAACCTGATGATCAAATACCCCAGGGAGTGGCTTCTAGCTAGCACCACACTAAGAGGGGCATCAGTTGCGGCAAGACGAGGCCATGAAGACTCGTGACAGAAGCACCGGTCTGCGAGCTAGGATGACAATTAAGCACTAGAGGTTCCAAAGTGAGCCTGGATCACGATCACCCCGGGGAGGAAGTGAACCCTTCTGCTCATTAAACTACTTAAGTCGGTTTTGCTTTTTAAGGTGATGCGCCTAGTACTTGATTTGATCACCTTGTTGGTGACGCACATCTCTGTCGGCGGCGTTCCTCTCCCCCATCGGGGGTGTGCTACACCTAAAAACGTTGAAGGCGACCTAATCATTTGTCAGGTCTCACGTCCCCAGGAGTAACCGAAATGCTGGAAATGTATTCACGGGGATTTCAATCACCAGCGCATTACCTGATGCCAATAATATATATGTAAATTTCAAAATCAGGATTATTGTTGTTACAACCGCCTGAAACCAATGCTTACGGAGATGTCTTGGCCCAAATTAAAGTTATGCTAATTTCTCCTCAAAAATTGTTAGTTCTTTTTGACTCTTCGAAGGAGGACGTGGGATATGATCTCCCTAGCGAAACGAAATGAAGCAGTTTCGATGATTAAGCTCTGCGACATGGGAGTTGGTCAGGCTTCAGGAGGACTGTGTCCCTTCTCATAGAGCTCTCGACATCCAGTTGTCTGAATGTCGAATTGTTGGATGTGTAGTACCTGGGAGGACGTTGCTAAGACGGTTACAGACCAGCTGTTAGCGAATATCACCTGACGGGACGTTCAGCATTTGAGTAGTAAGACATTCTAATTGAATGATGTCAACCTTCCAAAGGTGGTCGTTGGTCTGCCTATTAATGACGATCGCAGCCATGGCAGCCCCCAGCCCGCAGCTTCGAGCCATTCCTGCGTGTGCGTGGAATGTCTGATCGTGGAAGCAAGCTTTCAGTTGAAATTGACAAGTACAATAATTCAGGAAACATTTAGACTTTGGATGAGTTGGACGCTGCACCATGTTAACTTCCAGAGATTGGTCATGGAATTCGTTTTCTTTTTTTTTATTCACCAATTACAAAGTTTCCTCTTGATTTAAACCTCCACAATACCGCTTCAAATTGACCGAGAATCTGTATGCTACAAAAGCACTGTACGTACAATCCTAGTGCTCGTAGAAGAGGTTCTGCGCAATGGCAAGGAATTGCGAAATGTGATGCAACAACTTGTACTACAATCTGTCTGTGCTAATTACGCACTAGAGAGCCACAAGCCTGTGGTAATTTACAGCCATCTTGTGGATCACCATACATTGGTAAGGTCATGAATTGAATATCAGACTAGCGTCATCCCGTAAATCACTTTCAAAGAGACCAGTAAGCAAATTAATTCTCCTGCCGAGTACTGTTGACGCCGCAAATGAGATTTGAGTGAAATGTGTCTACGCAGACCACTCGTGTCTCACGTCTCCTACCTAGACGGCCTGTTTCTGGCAGAGGATTGCCGCAACCCAGCAAAGATGTTCTGCGCTTAAGAGGAAGTCTGTGCTGTAGTCGCGCCCCAATGCTTTCAAGATTACCCCTTGTGTAGGCTCTGAGCACCCTCAAAGGAAAAAAAACGGAGTTGTCGTCGTTGTGTGAGCGTAGGAATGAATTATGGATAGGCACTTAGGAAAGTTAGTTCAAGGTTTACGGAGAAAAAAAAACCAAAAAATGTCAAAGGAAAAAAAACCCTTTCATGCGAATTGTTTATTCCCAACTCCGTTCTCGCTGTTATTTAAATATCGATGAGGGGGAAGTGGTAGAACTTGTCGCATGGATCCGCGTACTGAAAGAGTATGAAATATACAACAGCTAAATAAGTCTGTGAGACCCTTTCGCAAAATACCGAGAACTCCTTGAAGTGCTTCATTTGTTGCAATAGCTGTCGTTGCAATCCACGAACTTTCCTTCAGCGAGAGGCATGCTTGCAAACCCTAACTTTGGAAAACATTCTGTCACTGGAAGGAAATAATCCACCTCACAGCCACCTACATTTCCACCTCACTTTTAGTTTCCGGCAGTTCAATTCTAAGAAAAGTTGAAAAATGCCACCTGAAGAAATAATATCGGGGATAAAGGGGGATGAGGATGAGGCGAGGTAGTAGCCCCTTCAATTTTCAGGTGAAAATCTTTCGACGGGCTATTTTTAGGACGTGAGTTCTTGCACCACTTTGGAGGCAAGACGTTCCTTCGACTGATTGACGCGTTCTAGCCATTTTCCAGGAAGAAGTTTATCTTCTGCGCCTTTGACAGTCAGGACCAACTCACAGAGAGGAATGGCACCTGCAGTTTACCGCACACAAAGGATAGGTTCCTGAGGATGAAGTGTTGTCTTTGAAGGATGGAATATCCAGTTAATGGATCAAGTAAATATGTTAGTTTGCTTACTGATCACTGAAAAACAATGAGCATTTCTTTCAACACAGGGTATTCCCATTTGATGTAAGTTTTAACAGGTTTTCATTACCAACATTCATGTTGGACGTGACCAAAAGTTGCTCTCGATTAAGTCTTCGCTATCAAGAATTAAAGAAGATTCCGAAGTTAATGCATCAGACTCTAACCACCTTCTCCAGGCGCTACACAGCAAAATTGACGAGAAGCTTTCACCGCTTTTCAATTAAGTCAGGCTGGGTTCGTGAAGGAAGCATGCTCGGATCACATCTGTCGATTCCAACCAACACTTGCAGACGTTGGAGTGGGTTGAAGTAAAAAGATCGGAGAATACAATAAAGAGCACCGTACCGGTGGACTGGCGCACCTCCACCTAATGGTACGTGTATGCAATAAGAACGTTCATTTTTCAAGTCACGACTGCAAGCAGGCACTCTCGAGCCACTTCTGCCACTTTTAACTAAGATTTGGTGAAACAAGGAGTTAAGATAGCGCATGTCCAACATACCTTGTTAACTGTAACTTCAGTAATGTGAAGGCAATGGAAAAAATGATATTCAGGAATTCTCAACTGGTTATAGAAAAAAGTTGTTTCGAAGTCCGTACTTCACTCCCAAAATGGTTTTTTAACGGGCGTTTCGCATGACTAGTTTATAGCGCAACCACTTCCTCAAATTATTTAGGGTAGGGGACTAAAGTACACAACCTATTCGGAAATGCAATTTCGACAAACTCAAGCGATTTTGCAGCGCCTGAGTTACTCTCAACGACGTTATTAACTATGTGGGCCTGGACGTGGGTTCACCGTATGGGTTTAAGAGGATGAAGAGGGTATTAGAACGGATGGCATAGGGTGTGTCTGATGCCAACCACAATGATCGAGATTGGAGCAATTCCAAACCTCATCATATATGTAGTGCGGGAGAACTTTTATTGTTTACCAGAGATATTCCCTATAAGGCAAGAAAAAAACGGCAACAACTTTATGCCACTAGAAACGTTGAGTTTGGTAGCGACATCAGGGATGAGAGCCATTGGAGCCTTATGATCGATGCAAAATTCACATCCAGACTTACGTGCATAAGCTAGGCTGCTGTTTTAAGATGTCTGTGCAGACTGATCCAAATGACTGAGATCCGTTAAATCCGCATTGCTTCTAACATCTGGCCTTGTACTAAGGCAGCAAGGCCTCACTAATGCCTATCATGCTTAGCCTCAAAACGGAGGCAGCCGTCTCATTTGACATCCCACAGCAAATTCTATGCAGAATGAAATCCACACTAGCATACCGTCTTCAGCACATTTATTTCCAATTAATTAGCACCTCTCGCAGCTGTAGGTCCAGTGTGAGTCCACGGACAGACGTAGAAAACGACAGTCTAGCGTGGGAATGAAGAAAATACCAACAAGAAACCTTACGCGTCTCAAATGGAATCCTCAACCTCAGGAAGTCTGCGCGACCCTGGAAAATATCACACTCACACAACACCTAGCATCTGCCCTTCGAGCACCTTTAATTCAAACCTCGTAGCCACAAAATACACCCGCGGCAGCAAGGACCCAGGATTGGTTTGTCAGTGTGAGTAGTCGCCCTGGAGGGCGTCTTATTGAACGGCTCACCAGTAAGGGCGCTTTTTAACCACGTCCTAAACGTAAATCCTGTTTCCAGCTTCCAGTTTCAAGGGTTGAAGTAACCAAATGAAAATGAAAGATATATAAACATATTAAAGTGCATTATAAAATATGTAAATGCAGAAACATTAGAGACGTATCAAGTTCCGTTACTCTGTAAATTCACAGGATGTCTCGAATCTCAAGCCAAACTTTTGATGATTTGACAGCCTAAATGAAGAAGTTGTATGTACTCCTCTGCACCCTGAATTATTCTTAAATCAATTTCCTGAAATGGGCATACACAGCAAGGGTAGGCACCCGAGTATTAGTATGCAAAGACAGAGACAAAAATACTGCCTACCGCCATATCCTGCAATATCTTCTGCTTTGAACGATCCGAAAATTCCGTCGAATCCATTATTCGCGATTGCAGTTGAGTCAAAAATTGAGGTGCTGAGAGACTTTCTCCTGTAAAGTCCTACGGTGAAACTATTCGGTAAGCAGATAAATTCAATCAATCAAAGCAATGAGAGGATTTGAAAGTCCTCTTACAAGGATTGTCGACTGCAGAGCATCAAAATCACGTTTTTTTGCAGCAGAAATAAGAGCGTTTTCAAACTGCTCGGGAACCACAGTAGCTACCCGATCCAGATCATCACGAGTGACAGGAACAGATTTTGTGGATCCCTTTTGACCACAAGGGGTTGCAAAACGGAGAGCCGACTGAAGAAAAGTGATGCCTTGACGCAGATCACCTTCACACAAGACCAAAAGGTGGTCCAAAGTCTACCCAAAGAAAAGGAAACTAGGTGAACAGATAAACCATTAAAAAAGGTGAAAAGAGCTGTCGTACGGCATCAGAGATGGCGATGTTCTCAGCGTCAGCGATATAGCGAAGTCTGGACCTTGCGACCTCGCTATCAAGGGGTTTGAACCTGAATTTAGCGCAGCGACTGGTGATTGGACCAATGATTCGAGTCACGTAATTGCAGGTCAAACAGAATCGTGTGTTCTTCACATCAGTTTCCATGAGACGTCGGAGAGCAGCCTAGGCAACAAATATGTGGTGATGGGTTGCAAACCTGAGCAGGAGCAGTCATTGAGTCGGCTTCATCGAGAACAACCAATTTGTAAGGTGGTGGAGAAACCGAACCGCTAGCACCCTCAGCATTGCTGCTAACGGCCAGTTTGGAGAAGTTTTTAACCTTTTCACGGATCACACCGATACCACGCTCATCACTAGCATTTAATTCAAGGACTCTGTCTGAGTACAAGGGTCTGCAGGAGGTAACACAAAAGAAAGAATTCCAACAAACCCAAAAAGCTGACGCGCAAGAGCGAGGATCAAAGAAGTCTTGCCAGTACCCGGAGGCCCGTAAAATAAAAGATTGGGTAACTAAACAAGAATTACATAAGAAAGTTATCCTACATCGGCGCCCTCCAAACATTTTCGGAGGACAGAAACAACTTCAGCTTGCTGGGCGACATCATTCACAGTTTTGGGTCGACTAGGAAATGAAATGCATGAAAAAAATCTTACTATTTTTCGACCCAGGGAATAAACACTTTGCCGCCTGAGTTATCCTTTTTTGATGCCGCAGGACCAGTAAGAAACCTGTCCATTCAGAAATGTTTATACGCAGCCCACTTGGGCTCACGGGGTTCATCATTAGCATCAACGGAGAGGTAGTAAACTGCAAAAAAACTTGCTTATAAAAGCGTTGTTTTCTTAATAATTTTAGGCGGAAATGTTTGAGATGTTTGAGCAAATATTGATGGGAAATTTTACTTAAAAATTACCACAAATGAGGCATTGCTTTATCCAAGGTTGTCTTTTTTTTCGCTATTGGCTTAGGTCGTGATGTGTGGCATTAACGTTAGTTATTGAATGAGGGATAGCTAACCACTTCTGTGCATGGATTCTGTAAATGATCAGTTTAGGGAAGTCCCGTGGAAGTTGACTCAGAACGGTTCTTACGAAACCCCGTCGGAGTATTATGATACCACTCAACAGTTCTTGGAATCCTTTCAGTTATTGGAATTCCCTTCCTTCGAATCCCTCAGAGTGGCTTTAAAAAATTTTACTGAGGTTTCCTTGCTTTACTGATAACCTTGGGTTCAGGAGACAGGCTATGTCTATACTATCAAACGATCGAAGCGATATCGAGAAGATGATAGCCGACGTGATGTTTTAGTGTACAATCATATATGCTATGGATGCACTCTGCATGTTCAGGGCTCCTCCCATTCCAATAAGTGTGCTGACCATACATTTTTATTAAGTTAACTATATAGACGGCTAGAAAATCCCTGTCCATCTCAGATAAATTTCACCAGCGTAAAAGGTGCTTTCAAAGTTGCAAAGTTTTCCATGGTTCACAATCATCCTCCACCGATGAGTACCGCTACACTTGAACTTGATTCCTCTGCATTTCCAGGTGCATTTTTATCGTTTCTTTGATAAGTCTGCCTTTTTAGCCTTTATAGACTGCAGTGATAGTTTTCGCGAGGCTTTTCCTACAATGTCTGCCGGCTCCTATGTGGAATTTACCAATCGACTAAAGCAGTTCGAGAAGACAACGGGATCTGTGTACATAAAGTACTCCAGTGGTCTTTTTGGTAACACAGGGGGTCGACAGGAGGCGCTATGCAAGTACAAGAAGTTGCGGTATGTCTGCGTGCATTACGGATCGCGTCGCAGTGAGCCGATTCGACGGCGCAACCAACACACGACGAAGATTGGTTGTGGTAGTTGCTTCTCGGTGAAGTACTGCGAGGGCCGATTGCGGATCGTCAGCTACGACATGCGACATTGTCATCCCGTGGATCCTGAGTCCGCAATGCTCTATCCACACAATCGACGGCTCACGCCAGCGGAGACAGCGGAGATTGAGCAGATTCTTGCCTTCAATCCCAATATGGGAGAGCTGAAACACCATATTAAGGGTTCGTTTTTTTTAATAGTTGGGTTTTGCATTTGTCGATAATGTGGGAGGCTGTAATCCGACAGACTAATAAGGTTCAAAAAACTTTTTCCTCTCTGTGAGTGGGTGAACTTTAACGCACTGATTTGAACCTCTATGGAATTAAATAAAGGTAGGAGGCATGTGTTGTACATTCTGCATTAGTCTGAATTTCATGATAAATGATACTGGTTGCTACCTGATTTAATACGATGTTGTAACTTATTTCAGCTTATTTTAAAGTTGGTGCTTGGCTATCGAAATGGAAACATTTTGTTCTATGGAATACGCTGAAATCAAATTTTTTGATATAAAGCGGTATTAGTGCATTATTGTGTCCATTCATGACATTTGTGGGTGGCGGAAGTATATTGCTAGCCTCTTTTAGTTCCTGAAATCATTTTATGGTTGGTTTATTTTATCTTCTTGATTACAGTCCTCACCACCTTGTCGGACGATATTGCGATTTAAAGTGTTTTTCAGAGGTAGGTACTCAGGTTGAGGTGATTGGCGATCTGATGTTTTGAATTAATTTGATTTCCAATCACGTTTTTATAAGGTTACCACAAACAGCCTTATTCACAGAATCGGAAATGATAACCAAACTCCGACGTAACACATTGCTAGCATCCTATCTCACTAGTTTAATGGAGTTGTATGTATGCGTAAGTTCGCGTAACCTGCAATTCAAATTTTCATCTTTACAGAGAAGTACGGTAAAATCTGCACCACACGAGACATCATCAACATGCGCTTTCGTCGGAAAAAGCGTCTGGAGAGGTCGAGCCTCAATTCTACTGAGGAATTAAAAAGTGTTCAAGCACAGTCGCTACTACCATCATCACCGCTCCTACCCTCCTCCACGTCCACCTTGCCGACTGGGGCGAAATTGGAGTCCCTGGTGGACATTTGTTGCCAACAGCAAATTCATCAGAGACTGGATGGTGAAGCGCCGGAAGTGGAAGCGGAGGAGGGAGAGGAAGAGGATGAGGATGAGGGGGTTCTGTCGCCAGCGCTGCAGGACATCCAGCAGATTGCGGAGGCCGCACCAGCAGAGGAGATAGTAGGTATCCAGTCGGTGCTACGTAACCTTGCCAACGCTTGGCAAGGTGGACAGCAGCCCGTTGTCGTAGTACCCAAAGGTGATGGTTCCCAGGTGTAGGAAAATGTAGCACTCTAGCAACCTTTTATCCTCGATCATCTCTATTCCTTGAACTCCCACTATGTACGTTTGTGTTATGTATATTGACTATTTTTGATTTAATCTTCCGTCTTCCCATTTTCCTGCGGGAGCATTCATCCACTTTAGGGATGACCTAGTTAGCTTTAGTGTATGGTGGTGTCCCAGTGATGTGACTTTGCGTGGCTGTGTCTAGCTATATGGGCTTCCTAGACCTCTTGGGTAGTGCCTCCTCTTGACTGTAAGACTCGCTGTCGTGCTCATCCCTCACAAACTTTCCGTAAGTTACCAGTGGAAATTCATGCTGGATTGACTTTATACGGTCCCAAAAAGGGCTAATTTCTTTATGAAATCAGTCCCCAAGTAGTCAGACCCTGAGTAGCAATTCTGGCACTTGGATTAAAATACACGTTAAAAACTTCAAGGTGGGGTGCCACACGTTCGGCGATCTCAGATGCGTTGTATACACCTCCACCGAGAAAATAGCTAAATATAGCTCTATTTTGATTACAATTTGAGTAGCAGTAATATATAACGCTTTAGTTTTCATTTTTAAAGTCAAGTTAGTTGCAAAATAGTGTTTACTGCATACATTGAAAAGAGAGTTGCCAAAAACTCGCTTACAAATGACACGATTTAATTCAATAATCAGATGCATCTATTTAGGCTGCTAAAAGCAAAATTGCTAGCTACCACTAAAAATTTCAGAATTAAAATATGTTCACCTTGAAATGCGTTTAATGCTACTAAGTGGCTTTTGATATCAGTGCAAACAACTGACAGCACTTTGTGGTTCGGGGGTGAGTATTGTGCATCAGACTAAAGGCCTATGTTTCGTCTTATACGGCAGATATACTTTCAGGTCTATGCCAGCTACATTAAGAATTATTGTTTTAGTTATGGGGCAAAGGAGGTTTAGGTAAGCATGGAGATGGATGACAATTTGGTCCCCGAGATATAAGTCCTTAAAATTATGTAGCATTGAGCACATTTTTAGAATCTCAATCACTTTCGACATCATTTTCGAGTTTTGACGCTGCAGACTGTTTGTTTTTTTTGCTAGGTTTGATCAAAAGGAACACATTTTTATTGTTAGTTTGGATGCAGTCTGCTTATTGGGTGTTTTAATACTAATTTTATTTGGGAATAGGATGTGGCTATAGTGGATGATATGATTCTTTTAAGCTTTAAAAATTTGGTTGATTGGGCTACACATGTTGCATGTGCACTTTCAAGCTGTTTTTGGATTTATTTTCTTTCCAAATTACTTTTTGAAGCATGAATCACCTTCCTTCTGTGTTATCGACAGCGCTTTCACCCTACTCAAAGGCGATTATAGTTTATTTTTGTGGGCTGCGCTCTCAACTTTACAGCTACCTACAGGTAAAGTCCGTGTATGCCAACTCAGATCGCATTCTACTGAAAAATTCTTCCTGCCTCTTGGTAAGTTAGACGATTTTCGAGCGTTTTTGAATAGTAACTTGCAAAGTTTCATGTTCAGTATGATCAACTTACGGAGGCTGAGTGGTGTCCTTGGTTGCCATGACCTGTGTCTCTGAAATCAGCGTCTAATTTAGTTTTGCTGTGTTTGAGATATAGTGTCAAGAGATTGGGATTATGATATGATTATTTAAGACAAGCATGGTTTCCGCAGCTTTTTTTAGAAATCGAATCTATTCTCCTCAATTGAAACCAAAACCGTCCTTTTATTTACCCAATTAGCGTTCCTCACCCAACTGGCTTAACTGTTTTACCTTTGCTGCACATTTTAAAAGGAAATGCATTTGGTACTTTAGAGGTTGGGACCATCTCATGAGACGTCTTGGCGAATTGAGGGCGAAATGGTAACAAGACAGTGGGTACCAATGAAAATCAATGATACCATAACCGGTCTTCTCTGTCGATGCTCGTCGGAAATTCCAATAAATAGATGGGTAATTTCATATCCTTGTTTAAATCATTGGCTGCCACCTTGATGAAATTGATGACAGGTAGTTACATGTTGCTTAGTGCTGAGCATTTGTAACAGTTTTCTGTGGGGCTGGTGCGTTTAAGGAAGCTGCTATACATACTACTTAAGGCCAAAATGCAAATCAAATGGGTTATTATAAATCAAGGTACTTAAAAGGCACGTGTTTTCTGTAGTAAAAGTAGTTGGTGAGACTTATTCGCACACTTGTACCCTCTTCGTGGACGCACTTTCCTCAATTTTTTCAAAAATAGTCGGAATTATATGTTCAAAATGTCCCGACATGTCTCAAGTTCCAGACATAGGCTAAACGAGACTCTTCGAGACCTCACAATGTAACATTACACGAGACAATTATCTTTCTGAGGCACGATGGGCCGCCCCTTTGAATACCGTAAGTAGCAGTCATGTCTGTATACGGACTTTCTGACTCAGGTGTGCACACCCCAGGGGATTAGACACACAGACAAACACATACACCCAGAGAAAGCTGCTTGATGAGAAAACTACGTGGGCCTGCTCCACCCTTGGTGTGCCTGACTGATGGGTGTGTGCTACACCATGGGTTTGAACACCGCCTCCACATTTACAAGAACCCGTGTGGTAAATAAACCGGCGCTCTTTCAAAGTTGACTACAAGAAGGCTTCAGGTGATGCTTCAATAGTTTAATGCGACCCTGATTCCTTAAATTTATGCATTTTTTAAGACCAATCTCAAAGCTATCTCTAGATGAGGCAGTACCATAAAGTAGTTATCGAACTTTAAACAGAATCAACCCTTTAGTATCAACCGGATCCGCCTCACTGTTGCCTCATTAAGCTGTCTTTAAATGAATTAAAGTTATAGAAATTCCTCGAGAGATTCTAAACATTTCAATGGAAGCATTAATTTGTCTGAACCTGTGACGGGACATGAACACGAAAATCATGCTTTTGATCGACTCAGCTTCTGCTGCGAGATTTTTCATATTGCATCACGGTTAGGAAATACGTGACCCATGGCAAAGACATCATTTTGTGACACCTTTGGGTTAGTAGTTAACTGCAAACACGTTGAAGTAGGGGACGTCATAGACCTGAGATAAGGGATATTATTTATCGTGCTTATCCTTTTTAAACGCAACTATGACTGCAGTTCTTCCTTCCCTGTGTAACTAATAAATAGAAGTCTTCTCCAAGTTTTAATTTTAACGGCGAACTGGATTTGTCCAAAGTGTGTGAATCTGCAATAGCTTTCCTTCAAAACGCCCAAAGTTTAAGTGGTAATAATAGGATGAGTCGCGCCAAGGTATAGAGTTGTATGATTTAGAGATACATAAGATTCTTAATGTCATTTCTGTAGGAATTTTTTTAAGAAGGTTTTTTGAGGTTACAAAAATTAACTGATATTTTGTTTATCAATGTATTGGACTCCTTGGAAAAAAAATATTACGCACTACATTTGAGCCCTGCAAATGCCTTTTCTTCCCCTTTTAGACAATTGAGGTGAACCTCTCGGAGGATCCATCCAACGTTTCGGTGCCCATGGTTGCCAAATTTGTGTGCCCAACAAACATTGCTACTGAAGCAGGCTCCGAAACCGTCAACATCGACTCTGGTGGAGGAGAACTTGATGGTATGTTTATTATCACTTTGAAATGGTTTTGTCATAAGCCTCTCTCGATGGGTATAAGTTCATCCTCTTTTGATAAACGCAGATCGAGGCGCATGTATGCCTGCATGGACAGCGAAAGTTATTGAGGTTCTCATCATTAAGCATACACCTTTACGATAAATTACGACTTAGGGGAATTCGAAAACATGACGCATGACCAGATTGCGCAGCAGAGGGCTCCTTCACGGGTTTAGTGAAAAGCCACCAGTCATGGCCTTGTCATTTAGAAATCTTAGCTAGATATGAGACAGTGATCACACTGTATTGAGATGCTGCTAATTAATTGGATTCAGAAATTATTTTAAAACCATGAAGACAGGCGCAAACACTGCGGATTTTAAGTAACTAATCGAACGAATTAAATGATTTTAGGACAAGTGACAAAACATTTGCAAGTTCAAAAATGCTTTTTCTAAACTAAATTCAAGTTCGTATGTTAGTGTTTAAACATGTTCGTTCTCACGAGGTCATCTCATGTCCCTACTTCAAAAACGCGCTTCTCCGTCTACAAGGGCCGTCGGTGCGGTCAGTTATGTTGCGCTTCCCTTGATTACTTATTGATTTCCTGATGACCGGTCACATCAGTAAAATGCCAGGTCGAGTTTAGGTTTACTGTCATTACCTTAGCGGTATTTTGGCATTGCTAAGTAAATAAGAGGAAATGGTACAACTGCCTCTTGGTCACTGCTCTTTGTCACTAATAATGACCTTATTTTAGTGGTGAATCTCTT
The DNA here is from genome assembly GCF_000524195.1 of Echinococcus granulosus. Classification (NCBI taxonomy): domain Eukaryota; kingdom Metazoa; phylum Platyhelminthes; class Cestoda; order Cyclophyllidea; family Taeniidae; genus Echinococcus; species Echinococcus granulosus. Next base: position 58,126 of record NW_020170404.1, on the reverse strand, counting down.
CAGTGAAGTCAAAACAGTAAATGCCTGTCTTTAAAGCAGACCTTGTGAAGGAATTACTTTCACCTTATGAATACTTATGCACAAATTCCTAAAATGGATCTGTTTATCAAATTGCGAAAAGTTTCCATGGTTTTTGGTATGACTCGCTGCAGTAACTTGTAAGATTTGGAGGCACGTAAAATACCATTTGTATATTGATGACTAGTTAGGCAAGGCTGAGACCGATTTATTCGATATATCTCAAGAGTGTCAAAGAAGGACCTTTTTGAGAAGTCGTCAGAACTAGTGAATCACTCAGAACATTTCACCTTAGAAGACAAAGCACGATCTCAAAATGCAAAGTCGGCCCGTGGGAAAACCCGAATTTTGGGGTGAAAGTGGTGAAGATACTGGCTCATTCTTATCATTCCTCTCTTCCACCATATGCCTATGATGTCTCATTTGTCTCAGACATCTCAAACAAAAGTCCGTTCAACGTCGCCACCAAAGCAATGAATGACATGAAAAAAAACATCTGGTTTATATAGTAAACACGGAATATTGCATCGATTAACCAAAGAATGCGACCATTTTTATCGCCTCACACTTATCTTGGAGATATCATTTAGTCTGGTGAACCTAAAGTACTCGAGGCAGGCGTCGACACTTACCCCCTTTTGGGTCACCGACTAACTCTGACGTCCGAATTCATTATTCCTGTTCCTTCGGATTTTGGAACTCAGCACATAGCAAAATGGCTGTCAACAAAAGTTATTTTTAGGTGTTCTGTCGTTTTCAAGTGATGGAAATACGCCTATTTTGCAGATACGTGAGTCAAATGAGAAGGCATTGATGTTTAATGACAACAGTCATGAAGGGATTTTACTTACTTGCAGTTGTTTGGAGTCAATTGATGTTCAAAGACAAAGCAGATCATTGCCTTTTCCCCAGAAGATTTGTAACCTTCTTTTGAGATTGGGTGAACACTTGGGAAGAGTTGAATTCACATCTAAAAAGATATGAATTCCAACGCAGTAGAAAATCACTTTTACACACCAAAAAGTTGATTTTGACAGATAAATTCCAACATTGTTCTGGTACGATACTTGTCACATTTTCTGATTAAGTGTATATCTTATTCTAGGGAGCCTTTTAGTTCCCCATGTTTACATCACTTTCATGAGCCAATGTTCTAGAGGCAAATTTTGTTCCGATGCTTCAGTCGCATGACGAGACGACCTTTTTGAGGAGTAAATGCTGAGGTCAGATCTGTGTCAGTGTGAAATGTGCTGCTGTCCGACATTCAGTTTATAATTCCTTATCCATGTTCTGTTCGAACTCGTCACTTTGTGCATCATGGATCCCATCTAGCCGATCCAAATAGCAGAAAGTTATTTTTGGCACCCCTCATGCATTCCAGAATAGAGCGCCAGTCGTATTTGATGAACTTTTGATAAGCTTCGTTAACTGGCATTGCCGTAGCTTGACGTGCTCTGTACCAGCTTATTACGATTTGGCGTAACTGGTGCTTTTGAGTTTTCCTCACATCTATCAGCTCTTTGGTCATTAGGTAGATAGTTTTATTCCCTTGGAAAGGGAAAAAAAGAACTTGGGTGGGGTTGAGAAGAAGCATAGTGTTTTATGTGGTAGCCTTGTAGCTAATAGTCATTGTCACCTATTAGAGGCAGGTGCCGAGAATCTATCTGTATTTGAATTGATAAATTTGCTTCGTCGCTCCCTACCTATTCAAATCCTTTTTAAGTCCTGCACTAAGAGGGGTTCGTTTGCCTCTACGATACCCTCTAGCGCCACAGAGGAGTCCTCGAAAATGTACCAGTGTAGAATCGAGATTTATCGTTAACATAAAGAAGAACCGGGACGGAATGCCATAGAGTCAAACAGGTAATCGAAACCGCGGAGAGTAAAGGGCTCATGGAGGCAGTCATGGTAATTTGGCGATCCGTGTTTGGAACTTGGTTATATAAAATGTGACGAATTCTCTCTCTGTCTTGTCCAGTCTACTACCTGACGATTAGACCCACCCTGCCCTTGGAAACAAATGAAGGCCACAGCTTCAAGAAAAACTCGGCTCGTGGCTTCACCCTGCGACCAGTGGACCCTGCAGTGGGGTTGGACGAAGCGTCGTTGTTGTGTGTAGGCCACCGCGGGATGGGTGCTGAGAAGCCGGAGACACCGGCCGACGAGCAGTGGCCAGAGAACACTCTTCTCAGTTTCAATAAGGCCGCAGAACTCAATGTGCCCATGGTGGAGCTCGATGTGCAGCCTCTGCGTGACTCCAATGACCTCGTGATCTACCACAGTTTCAACATTGTTACGAAGCGTAGTGATCGCATTCGACCCTGTGGCTGTCCTAAATACGAAGTTGATGTCTTTGGTGGTGAGTTCCTCTTGTCCATGTGCATGCGCTTTTCCGTCCGCTTGTCTGACTGACCGGTTTTTTGGTGTTACCTTGGCCTTTGTGCCCCTCAATCGGTTTATGGAATGTGGGAGTCTATTCTGTTAGGGCCTTAGTCTTTCCTCTTTTTCAGAATCAGGCATCTGCAACAAGAAAATGCCCAATCTCATTCCCACCTTCTTTTTGAACGAGCTACAGGACTTGAAGTGGGGCTTGCACAGCAAGACATGTGAAAAATCAACCCATGAATACGAGGCAGCGGTAGAGAATGCGAAGTCCGAGGTCAAGAACGGAGGGGAGGTATCGAACAGTTGTCTGATACCTCTGCGACGCGGCACTCAGCAGGCGGAGTACCTGCCTTTCTTCTCCCAGGTGCTGGCTACAGTGCCAACGCGGTTGGCGCTAGATGTGGAGCTAAAGTACCCCCAGGATACGCCAAACATGGCTTTCAAACTAGTCCATGAGATGGGCGTGGACAGGCAGGCCCTGGATGAGTTTGGACACCCTAGCAGATACTTCTACTCCATCAACCAATTCGCCGATAATGTCATTCGGGTAAGAAAATATAGCTAGTGACTTTTGATAGAAGTCATTGCAAAAGACGGTTGTAACTTGAAGGGGTTGTAAAATGTACGCCATTGTTTATACAAATGCATCAGAAGGCATGTCGGCATTAGATGTGCTCCTAGTTACCCTAGCATAACCTGGTACCCCATTTCAACACCTGCTCACTAACTCCTCCCAGTGATTGACTCGTGCTGGTGTGCATTTGTTCAACAGAGCCTACAGACCCAGGGCAACGGGAGGGAGATTGTGTTGAGTACATTCAATGCCGACCTCTGCCTCGCTCTCCGTCTCAAACAGACCACCTTCCCGGTGCTCTTCATCTCTCGTGCGGGCTGCGAGCAGCCGTTATCGGTCTACACCAAAGCAATACCTCCATCGCACTCGTCCACGCGACTGCCACCACCACCGCATTTACTAGATCCAAGGCATCGCAACGCAGCGGCTGTAGTTGAATGGGCGCACTTGATCGGAATGGACGGGGTAGTGATTCCCGGCAAGCCTTTCGAAACGGCAACGGCGGAGGGCGCCGGGCTCGCTCATCGCATGGCCGCCTTCCGTCTTGCCTGCATCCCCTTTGGTGCCTGCGTCTCTACGCCAACTTTCAAGCGTCGTGCTGCCGAACTAGGACTTACTGGAATCTGTATCGACGACGTACATCGAAATGCTTGGTGAACGATGATCTTTTTCCCCAATTAACCAATCACACGCGAACCCTCCCCTTTTTTCTTCTCCTATCTTCATGTAACTTGATTTTTTTGTAGGTAGTACAACTATCTTAAACGTAATTTATGAATGTAAAGATTAGTGGAAGAAATAAGTAACTACTATGTGATCGGCATAATTCAATTTACATCTGGAGCATAACGATAAGGCGTCGGAATGACGTACCAGAGAGAATGCCAATGGTGCATTTGGTAATCCAAGACTATTTGATACACTCCATTGGTTCCATCACTTTACGGACCATGGACCGACGTTTGACTTAAAAACTGCCACTGACCCATCATACCCACCTGACAATCACTGGTGTTCGGCCCCTGCTTGCAGGATGCAAGAAATACTTCAACCTACGTGAAAACCCCGGTGGCAGTCGTATCACATCTAGGATAAATTACTAGTAGTGGTATGAAGAGCGTAGTGAGACTGTTTTCACTAATTCAGCCGATTAAGCGGATTCATTAAGGCGTTCCTCACTGGGGACACGATAAAATACAACTGATCAAACAACGTGACCCAAGGTGCACGTACAAATGAGAACACAGAGTGCTTACTAACCTGATTTTAGTGCTACTCACTTCACAAAATAGATAAAACCCACGGACGCCTCACAATGAGAGAGGATGTCAATACAGACTTGGGTGAAAGAGATAAAGTTACTAGACAGCGGCGGCACCGGAGATAATTTCGATCAGCTCCTTCGTGATGACAGCCTGACGAGTCCTGTTCAAGGCAAGGGTCAACTCATCGATCATTTCACTGGCATTCTTTGTAGCCGATTGCATGGCAGTCATTCTGGACGAGTGCTCACTCGCAGCGGCCTCTTTCAAAGCGTAGAAGATGAAGGACGAAAGGAGAAATTCGTTGTAGCTACGAAGCGCCTCATCATCCACGGAATCGTAGAGCGCAAGCGATGGAGCATGTTGCAGTTGCTCGAGGTTAAAGATGGGTTGATCGATGGGGGTGTAGGAAACTACCGACTTAAACTTGTTGTAAAATAACGTAGCTTTGTCAAACTTGAAATCGCAGTCGAGCAGAGCTTGTGTGATCAGCGAGGCATCTTCAAAAGTTGGAGGCCTCTTCCCGACCTCAGTGAAGGACATGAGGAAGTGCTCCGAAAACTGACGGGTGAGGAAGGCACGAGCTTTGTCACCGATAAGAACCAGTTTTATATCTTCACCGGCGGGAGGGTGCGAGAGCATTTCACGTAAAAGCTGAAGGGCAAAAACTTCAATTTCGTCTACTTTTTGAGAGAAATTAAGAAAATCAAAAGGAGAGCGACACTACCTTTCCAATAGTGCTGTTGACAGCTCCACAAAGACCACGATCGGAAGTGATCGCAATCACAAGGTGATTTTTAACGGGCGGGTGGTCCTCTTTCTGCTGCGCCACAATGCCCGTTTTCTCGTAAAAGGCAGCAGCACTAGTACCGTAGGGAACAGCCAACCTCAACTCGCGCTCGGCCTTGGCAAACTTGGCTGAAGCAACCATTTTCATGGAAGACGTAATCTTCTGGATGCTAGTAATGGATTTCAGTTGCATCGCAACGTCCTTCAACGTCGCCATATTGCGGACTTGTACCCTGATTTGGAAAAGATAACATGCAACCCCATTGGGAAATAACAAAAATACTCCGACACAAGACTAGCGTAAAAAAGGTAAGGATGACAAGAGAGATCTAAAAACAAAATCCAAACGCAATACCTGGTCTTAAAAGCGATTAGGTAAGGAATATGTCACATCTACGTAAAAGGAAATCATCATTGAAACTTGATAGTTCTGCGGCAGAAGCAAAAGATGCGAAAAATCGAATGCATAACCTAGGCCTCAACTTACGGAGGAGTAAAAATTGGTAAATGCCGAAGATTCTGCATGACCACAATGTCTTTAACAAATACAGGATCGCTAAAGTGGCGGTCAAGTCTTCTTTTTAGCAAATCAAATTAACAATACCATTTTAGGGTTATGATTGATTTTCGAATTAAAACAAGGTTTAAGGGCCCATGAAGGAAATCTGTTCGATTCCCAGTCTTAGTATGGGGCCATGTTGTGTCTTGGTCATTGTAAATCAGCTGGATGGGCTGGCCTCTGCGCCATGTCAGTAGCTCAAATCCCTTGTATGATGAACAGGTATAATCGGTCCAAGCACTGTCTTTTTTTAATTTTATAAAAGTCCTTGGCCTCTACATTCCCCTCCTCGATTACAACCATTTCAACCACAGGCCTTTCTAAAGCAGCTATTCTTGTCTACACACCTCTCTATAGGGACTTTAACAAGCAATAAATAACTCATTTTTACACTCAAATTTTAAGTAGGGATACCCATTTGCTCTGCTAAGAGCACCATGTAATTAATGGATAAATCTGATGTACCAAATTAATATTTTGCGAATACCTTGTATTTACCGGTGCATATGGGTTTTCACAAAAACCATAAGTATATACAAATATTCCTACTGTAATTTGTTTTAAAATGGTCCTGTACCAAATTGATTGCTTATCATGCAGACGTCCGTTTTAATGCGCTGGGAAGTTGGTCCAGTGCTTTTGAAATACTGCCGCCGGCATGGTGTGTTTTTGTCGGGGTTTTTTTCTAGATCGCCTTTGTTTTATTCCCAGCGTTTAGTCCGTGCTTTGTCTGTTTCATATTACGTCTTTGGCCATTCGCAACAATTCCCAACCATTCCTTATCTTTACATCTATTCATGCTAACATGAATTTAAACTGACATTCGTCTTCATCCTGTTTCATGTTTCTAGTCTAACGTACGTGCCTCTGACTTACGTACAAAGCCCGAGGCTGAATTGCTAAAACAGCTTGGGGAGTTGAAAACTGAGCTTGCCAATCAGCGTCTCTTTAGAATTACTCGCGGTGCTGCCTCCAAACTTAGGAAGATGTGAGTCACCCCTTTCTTCGACATTATTGTTTTTTTTTTGGAGCTAATCTTACTTAAATCTTACAGTCGCGTGCTTCGCAAGTCTATTGCCCGCATCTACACTGTCATGAACCAGGCTGCCAAGCTTCGTCAGCGGGAGGCCTACCGTAAGAAGCGCTACGTTCCCAAGGATTTGCGCCCGAAGAAAACCCGCGCTATCCGACGTCGTCTCAAGAAGAGCGAGCGCTCCATTCACTCCGAAAAGATGCTCCGCAAGATGCGGTCATACCCCACGAGGCAGTTTGCTCTCATGGCCTAAATAAGTGTGCTATAAAGGTTTTTTTGTCAGATTTCTTCCTTTTTGGAATGAAGTGGTGAATTTCAAACTCGATGTTTTGCAGATATGTCTCCTTGCGCCTAGTTAGTTGATGCTGACTGTTGCTCTTTTCCATGATGCATGTACCTGGGACTCTGGTTTTCTTGGCATCCCTCTGTGAGCGTATCTTTTTTCAAATAGGAAGTCAGTTGCGCTATGCTGATTTTGCTGCGGTATTTAGCCATTTTCTAAGTGTTTGTACTCCTGAGTTGGTGTGTGTCTCTACTCTGTTGGCGTTTTCACACTTTCTTCATTTGAATTTCCATGTTGACTTTTGCCCCTATTGCTAGACTTTTTGTTCCTATGTAGATTTTTGGTAGTTTGTTGCGTCTGAAATTCAGAATTGCCTACCTATTATCCAGTGCTAAATTAGGACTGTTGTCGCAGTTTTGCTACTGTTGTAATTTAAGTAGCACCTGCGAGGTTGGCCACTTTCATTGATGCTCCTAGATTTCAGATGGAGGAGTCGGGCCTAGCTTTGCCCCAATTCCCTTGCATTTCTGTGTGAATAAGTGATAATTCATCTGTTTGAGATGGGATTAGTTTGTGGAATTTGGGCCATATTCGGATCTGGGGTCGTTTGTTCCACACCTTGGCATATTTATGTATTTTAGGCGCGGAGTTTGTTTACTAGTACAGTAGATTTCTCAAATCGACTTAAAATTTGCCCTTCATTGTGCCAAATCCCCCTTTTTTGTTGGAAATGACAGCTACTGCTGCCTATTTCTGATAACCCGTTAGCTGAATTTTTTCCCAATTGTCCGTGCCGTCCATCATGTGCAGCAATGACACAGCATAAGAAGGAAGATGGACGTTTTTCACCACATGAGCGTTGATCACTGTTGACAGCTGCAGTAAATCAAAACATGACAAAAACGGGCCTGATGCATTGCAACTCCTGCTTTGGAGGAACTACCAGTTTTGTGGAACAGAGGTCTTTTTCTTACTGGCAGCAGGGGTGGTTTCTGCTTTGGGAGTTCATTTCTATCGTGGAGGCAATCCATACATAGTGTGCAGAGGTGGGCGGATATATATACGTGTACCACGCGCACACTTCACTCGGTGATTCACTTGTTGGTGCAGTTTGCACAAAAAGGGAGTGTGTTGGAATCGCCGTCCACCTTTTTGTTTGAATCACGGTTTACAGTCCCAGTTTTAAGCATTGCAGAAGATCTCTGCGTGCTTGTACCCAATGATTGTAAATAAACACTCATCTCCTGTCTTGCAATGAGGGGAATCAACATGGTCGCTCCAGCGTGGAATTCATCTCCATCCATAGTGTGATCATTCCATTTAATCATTTGAGTGTCAGAATAGAATGTTATAACATTGGGTTGGATAACGCATTTCCTAATGTGGTATTGAAATTTCTGAGGAGCATAGGGTGGCTGCGTAGATTTTTATGGTTTTGTACAATCAAGCATTATAGGGCGATATGAAAAAAATCAAAGTGTATTAATTTTTTGAACTGGGAATATCACAGTTCTGAGTGATTCATCCGCTGGGAAAATACTTCTTGTGGCGAGATGATCTGCAGTTGCGTGCCACCATGACACCGTTATGACGTGGAAGACGACGCTACCTTTACTTCAGAACTACCGATGACCTGGATACGTGCATCGTGGGGCATAGATTTGCATCGGCCTCTCGATACGGTATTCCTTGTTGTGTGTTCTACTACTTTTCCCTCATTTTGTGTCCTCACTTTATAAGATGTTGATTGAACCTAGTGCATGTGATTTGACGCTTTCTGCTTTGTAAACCAAACTTCAAGATGCAGGAGGCTCCCATCAGGTTTGTCGCACAGCCCTTGGGGAAAACATGCCAATGAAGCGTGCCACTCAAAATAAAGTGATTCGAACGGTTTGATCCTGGTGATGAATTACTCAAATGTGTTTGCATCGCATTCAGGATGGTCCCCTCTTCATGATTGTGAGAGAAATGTGTCAGGGACAGCTTCACATCATTTTTGGCGTGAGTGGTGATAGAACAATCGGAGGAGGGAAGGAAGAAGTAATTGTGAAAGCTAAGCGAACCAGCTCCATCCACATTTATCAACAGGTAGGTGATAAGCTGGATCGATGGCTTAATCGACAAAGTGGGAGAGCCTTGTTACTCCTCTCTCCTTTTATTATAATCCATACGTGCATTTCGATTGTTTCCTGGCCAACCAACTAACTTCAGATGAGAAGAGGCTTAAGTGCTGTGACATCCCAACGATCGGTAGGTGAATGAACTGATCAGTGGAGATCATCAAACAACCCACTCACTATTAAACCCACACTTCCAGGACACGCATCACCCCATCGGCAGAACGTTGTACGTGCACGTGTTGTGCTGTGCCCACTCAATTGTTCACAACAGCCTGACCTAGCGAATCGGTGGAGAGTAAGGAAGTTTTGCCCTTTAAAGTCAACACAACATCTCATCCCGTCGCAAGACCGATCCATCTGAAGAATTACACTTGGGGAAGGGATGGACTGATGGAAAGGTGCGCTGCCTTATCCAAGGTATTTACCTGACGACCCCTCTTCAAATGATGAGATAGGTAGAGATTGAGGTGAGATTTAAGCCAGGTTGACTAGAGTTGGGACTTTTGCTTCCTGAGGGAGGGGTCTTTTGTAAAAGTGAAATTAACAGCAGAAATGTATTTGGTTGGCTGAGGAATAAACCAATTAGCAAAGCTCCATATTGTTAGTGAAGTTTTATTTTATAAAACTAAGTAAATTCATTTAGCTGGCTTATTTTCTCTAATAACCCGCCACAACTCATTTTTCTTTATGTCATGCCTATTTAACCGCTCATCTACCAGAGGTATGATCCCCTTTTTTTCTGTGTTGGCGTACTAGATTAATGGGTACTTTTTCATCCTAAGTCTAACTGCCCTCCCCGAGAAACTCATGTACCACTTGTTCGACTCAGGATCCACAAGGAGGACCCACCGAGTACTTCAGACCTGCCTACCTGTCAGCAACATTTAGGCATAATTTTGAAGGTAATTCAATGCCCTCTTGAGACATCCCCGAATTTGCTTGCTTTAAAATGCAGTAGCTGTAAAGATCGGCCACCTGCCCAATTTTTGAAGGATCCAAGTCCAGTATGCGCCGTCTGGTGTAAATGGAGGGGCATGTTGGATTGTATGCTGGTGAGGGGCTCTGCCATTCTCTCTCGGCCGTGCGGACTGGCCTTTAGGCCAGGCAAGTAGCCCCCTTCCCAGCTATCCTGCATGTCGACAGTACACAGTCTGTCCGAGTATCATGACTTCATACGTCTTCGGGAAAGTCTCAAAGAGCTGTAAAAACCCAAAGGAGAGCATGCGGATTGAAAAAATACTGCCTTGACGGCCTTTTTGTGCAATGCAGACGTTTGTAATTTGTACAGAAACAGTACACTTACGGTGGTAGCTTTTACAAGTGGCTTTACGAGTCAAAATAACTGTGGTGATTGCATTTTTATGCCTCTGTAAAATGTTGGTGTGAGCTGCAAAGTGGCAATAATACCACCTATCACGTCCATTAAATGATGGTTTGAATGCACAAGTGGAGCGCTTGGTTTTTAAACAATTTGTAAATTTGTAGAAATGATAGATCCTCAATGAATAAGGTGGCTTAATAACTTGCGAAAAGATATTTTGAAATACCTTATTAAATAACTGAAAATAATGACAGTTGTATCAAGCTATGGGTCTGTAACACTTTGATGATGTGTTTAATTCTGCGTTTTGATTTTGCTTGCAATTAAGGCTCTGCCATTGGACTTCCGCCGAGCGGGATTGCTTCCCACTCCTGCTATTATGACTTCTTTAATCTTTAGGAAAGAGTCACCGCGCTATGCTGATGGCAGCAGAAATTGAACCCGTTCGTAAGGGACAGCTACCCTGATTTCTATTACTGAACCCGAAACTTTGACTTGACGGAAGAAGGGTATATGCTGTGGAAGGGACTGAAAATGCCGTCTTTCTTTAACATCGGCGACCGCCCTAGTCCCTTGTTCTGCAGCAAGGCTGCTAAAAATGAAGCGCAGCTAACCGAGAACCATCTGAAAAATGCACCTTCGGGACTGTCTACGGTACCTTCATGAAGGTGACAATTGGGTGAACTACCTGCACCTCCTTGTCCACCTCTCTACTAGCTGGACGGAACCCAGATAGATATGGCAAGAGAGCACTAAAGTGAAAAAAAGTGACATGGAGGCACAAAAGCGAAACCTCATTTCAACGAAATCACTTCACATTGTGTCTATCAAGTAGCCATGCTTTTAGGCCAATGCTCCTGTGGCTGGCAGCAGACGTAGGTGATGGCTACCACATTCCCTGGTCCTCTCAATAAATTTCCCAAACCGGCTACAACTCCAGTTCATTTGGAGTTACCAAGAGGGATCAGCGACGTTGCATCAAGATATCATCTCAGTTGCACGCAATTTAGATGACTGGCGCGGGTGACCCGTGGGTGTTTTGCAGGAGGTTGGCCAAGGTGATTTCCTAGGCCGATGATCTAAAGGGGAGGGGGCTGTGTAACACTAGGGTTGTTCCTTTACCTCTTTGACCTGCGATTGTACTTCCATTGGGCGGCATGGCCCCCGACCATGCCAGTAGCCCCATAGCCCTTCTGTGTGTTGGCAAATCATATTCCGCCTTGGTGTTATAACTAATTTAGTCTCCAGGACAGACCTGAGGTGTCACATGAGGTTATATTTTCTAAACAGAAGGTTGACTGTTTGATCATTTACACCCCTTTTTGGGCTACAATGGATAAATCCTCCATCCGTTCTAAAAATGACCCATTTGATTGAGTGTGCAGTCCTACACACCCAACTTGAATTCATAATGATATTTTGAATTCGCACATTTGTATCCATCACCAGTTTATGCGTGGGTAAATAACTAACTTTCGACGGTTTCCTTATTTCCTGGCAGCTGTCATAACACTGATTACTATTGACACTGACGGGTGTCATCTTGCTGCCTGCAGAGACCTCATTACTCATTTCGTTTCATTTTGGGCCTACAATGTGGTGGTAGGTACTTTTTTTAAGTCAAGAAGATTCATCCAGTTTAAAAACCCAAGTTCCCGCATTCCAGTACATCTAGGTTCGCCTTTCAAAATGAATGTTTTTGGCGGGGCTGAAACTTGACCTGCCTCATATTATCCACGAGAAAACAATTCCTCGATTTATGGCTCAGTTCGATATCATTTCTTCTGTCTTCACTTAAATCAACATTTACTTACAAATTCGCATCTATTAATACCTCTGTGATAATTAAAAATTTGAATGTCCGATAAACCAGTGTTCAGCTGAAATGAAATCCCTTTTGCCCGGCAACCCGTCTCCTGTCATCTTTAGGACTGCGAATTACCATACATATATCTGCAGTAACCGCTTAGCTAACAGAGAAGTTATTTGAAGTCCTTCCTAAGGCACTGTAATGAGCTTGGTGTTTATCTCTTCCACCTCTGCCTTTTATACCTTTAGAAGATGACGGTCTAGAGGAGGGCAGTGTTTAGTGGGTGGGAATAATAAAAGGGGTACAGGGCATCATGGTCTAAACGTGGATAGGGGATGTCTTCGCCTGGGGATCCGATGGCGTTCGTCCAGTCGATCACGAGATTCGTATTCGCTGATCACTTCTCGTCTAGAAGGCACATTGAAACAAATGGATATTACACCACCATCAAAAAGACGATGCTGTTGGTAGACCTCGATTTATTATTAACTTGCGGAAGGACGGAGAGACTAGTGGTTCAAGTGGTAGGAACCGACATTCATTCCACCAGTGTGATGGTCGATGGGTAGAAGAATGAAGGGCTCACACAATGTTGGCTATAAATGACGAGTTTGGTTTGCGGAAAAAAAATACTCTTGGCTTGATTCAAAAAAGACGCATTGATGTCCTGCACCAATCGCATCTGGCATACCAATGGCTTTGGGCAAGGTCACGTGTCCAAAGGTGAAGTCTACGCACATTGTGTAAATAATATGAATACGTTTTTGAACCCTCGCATTTACCTTGCTGATTATAAATAGATGGTGGGTAGGATCTCTCAGATTGGTATAAAATGTGCAGAAACTAAACCTTTAGATTTCGCTTTTGCTCCCCGAGATAACCCTGAAGATGGCAGAAGATGGACTATTCGGGCGGAATATGTATTATCGATCTACAGAAGGTCTTGAGGGCCCAGAGGTATCCCCGCCCGGGATGAGTGACTCCGCGAGTTTAATCAACAATTAAAGGATCAAATAGCCTCCCTCTCCATCGCGATCGTTGCCCCCTGGCACCTTCCACACCCCTTGTCAGCCTTTCGCGTCGACCGTCACAAGGTAGTCAGTGCTGTAAGAAAACCACATCAGGCATCGAATTTTCACACAGCTGAGAAGATAGTTGACCACAGCGTCCCTAATCCCCCTCGGCAATCCCATAGGGTCTGAAGTTTCGCCCTGTTTGGGAACTGTATTAAGGGAAGGGAAAATGTGCTGCCTATCCTGTATGTCCATCGATTGTCTTCAGAACACTGGCCCAAAAAGCAGAGTTGCTTAACAAAGGCCAGAGTGTACCCTAGCTTCGTGGTGATAAGGTTTAGCATCTCTTCTTCCATGCTACTTCATTATTACTTTAGTGCCTCCCAGCCATATATATCTAAGGTTCCATACAGCAAGTAGAGAGGTGAAGGAGGTATCGCGAGTTCACTTCATTGACACCTTTACACAGATATGGTAGACAACTCCGTAGCGAACTCACCCAGATTCTTTACGGCTAGTGTTGCTTCATTTGCTAATAGCTTTCCTGCAGACCACGGGACTGAGGTAGTCGTCGAAGATAGACGTCAATTTTAGACCTTCTACTAAGGGTCATCACCTTTTCCATCATCCACAGCATATATACTTCTTCCCCTCGGCTAATTTTATCACCTGACCTTAGAAATCAGAACAGCTGCCCTTTAAATTCAGGTTCGCCTTTTGCTGCCACCAATGTAGCGCCTCGAGACTTCTCCGAAGAAAAAAGAAGACATGATACTCGGACAGAATATATGATGTCGCATAGAGAAAGAACTGGGGTTACTGGCATGGCCGAGAGGCCAGACCACCCGGAGGGTGTACAGTGGCGGAGACCCCAAGTTGACCGCTACCAAAACCGAGAAGTAAATAAGCAATTCGTGTTGAATTTACTCTAAGTTGATTTTCTTACCACAACCCCTTTCATCTTGGACTAGTACCGCTTGCAGCTTTGCCTATCCATGATAACTATTAATTTTAACTGTATGGAGCTACGCAGGATCTTCAATTTCTACGGTTCGCCCGTCATTTTGGTGTCATGGCGCCTTGTTCGTGGCTGTAGGGATGACTCGACCAATACCAGCAATGACTGAGTGTGAAGTGAGGGGTTGCCGAGACGTGATGTGGTTAGTCCCGACAACCTCTGATCTTGATATAAACCTTATACGAAATGCCAGTTATTTGCAACCCAATGGCCGCTACTTACTGTTTTCTTTCTTCAAACTGAGGTAAACAGCGTTAGACACATTTCCTCTTACCCAATTGCGACCTGGTGATGGTGTATGTCCTGAAAACCTGTAAGTAGATTTGGTAAGATGATAAAGATGAATGATGTGGGGCCGGCGTGGGCATACAAAAGTCGGCATCGTTGGGGGAGAAATAAGAGACAGAGGCTGTGGTACTTTTCTCCACTGGCTGTACGTAAATATTAACGCATACGTTAGTACCATCGCACATGCACAACGCCTCGATTTTCTTCCCTGAACTACACATCACAAATACGTGACACTTCTCCTTTGTCAACATATGATAGCTAGTGACATCAAGTCATGGGTCACAAACGGATCTATGGAGTTTAAATCAGTAAAATAGATGTCACTCGTTCATGGCCTTAGTACAGCTTTCCCCGTTAGGCTTGAACCCTCACGGGATTGATTAATTGGATAGTAAAAATATTGGTGTCAAAAAAGAATTAAAACCTCCAAGTTGCAGCGGTCCATGTGCTTCCAAGACCCGTGTTACTTCACCCAACATTTGCTTTGTAAGATGGATTGTAAAGCACAACTTACTAACAAAAAGACATTCTTTATAATACCATTAATCCGACCAATCAGCATCGGGATCATGTCTACCTACTTGGAATGAACTACTCAGGCAAAATTTCACCCCTAATTTTGCTTCTAATGTGTTGCAAAATTTTTATCTCTTAAATTTGCTTTTTCGTGCTAGTCATCCAGAAGGAGACCGCAAATATCTCCTTTTTGTTAGGGCAGCCATACAAAACATCTCATATTAGGCTGTGCTGATGGTGTCAAAGTTAAGCAGCAGTGAAAAAATTAAGCCGTTGCACCTTTAACTGCTTTTTGTAGGTGAAACCCAACTGCAGTCCTTTAAAGTGAAATACTTCCGGTTTGCGCAACAGTACCTAAATCATTTGCTGTGTCAATCCAACGGTTTCCATCTTTTTTCCTCAAGCCTTTCGTTTTTTCCTTGTCTCTAAGTAACCTTCTTTGCCATCAACAGCATTTATTTCAAATGAATTATCTCAAAAATTGCAAGGAACATTTCATCTGAACAAATGCTTGTGTTGGTAAGATATTTTTGATGAATAGAATCACCAAAGTAATGGTGGGGAATTGGCACATCTCCGCTGTTGCTGCATGCTCCAAGGTTTTATCATTCATTCACAGGGTTGAAAGCATCACAGAGACTTTAATGCGGAAAAGTCAAACCTTGCTGGCCATACCACGGCTAAAATCATTATGCATGTACGTAATTTTGAGTGGTTAGTGCTAGTTGAGTCATGTTCTGGAATGTTTGAGAATCCTGAAGGGGGAAATACAAATTTAGAACAGTGTTAATGGAATGGACGACGTGGGGCCCGCAATTTTAGATTGCCACGATTCTTTTAAATATTCAGGAGTCTGCTTCGGCAGTTCCTGACATGGTTGATCTTTGAATTTACCACCCAAAAGACTAAAAGCACACTGGGGTTTGATTTTGCCTCGAAGAGGACGTAAAAACGCGATTGCTATCCACCTAGCGCACAAACGCCCGCACCGGTCTTCATCGAACTAGGAGGGAGGTATTGGATGCTGGGAGTAATGCGCAGAGGCGAGGGGTAGAGAAGAGGACCGGTTTTTTTGAGGATCTCGGTAGCCATTTGTCATAGGCCTTTTTCTATCTCACCTTCGCGTTCTCCCACAACAGAGTCGTTAAGGTGGAGGGTGACTTGCCTTTACCTCGGCTTCCACCTACCCCATGTGTGTGAAGGTTTATTTGTCCCTTAACGGCCCAGGCTAAATCGGTGTGATTTACTGGACATTGTGTCCCATCACAGTTTGGGAATCGGTAGCTGAGCTTCGCACTTTCATTAAACAGGGAACAAGGATTGCGGACACTGTATTTAGAACATCCGGTGAAGTCCGCTGTGAAAAATTTATAACTTACCAGGTACATACACCCGTTAAATATCAGTTGAATACTCTGATTCCGTCCGATATATTTTTCCAACAAGGCTAGACAAATGTAAATTTAAGTTTGACGGTTCAAAAAGTTTTAGTGTAGGCTCTTGCCTTAAAAACCGCTATTATGAATGAGGCTATACAGTGGCAACAGAAATGGAGTCTGTGAAGGCAAAAAACTGTTTTATGTTTATGGAGTGAGTGTTTGAATTATTCATAGTAAAAGGACCGCCTCTCAGGCGCGGTAAGAAAGCAGGGATGGATAAGGAATCCCATTTGATAGGGGAGGAATAAGGGGGTTGGAGTCATTCTTCCCTCAAGTGGCAATAAAAGAGATGCAGTGAATTGTAAAGGTGAATACCCCGCGCTCTTCAGGACTCAAACGAAATGCAACGCCCAGTCAACTGTGATTGTGAAAGCACGTTGTCATTGGCCTACTGTGTGCTTATGTACGGACACCATCAAGGCTCCCACCAGGATGACCGAGAGACAAAGGCTTCATCACGGACGTTTTGAATGGCAATAATGTAAGTACTCTAGTAGTGCAACCTGTGGCTACGTGCCTGTCGGCTGAACTGCTGGACTTCTTTCAGCTGGTCACCAACTTCACGGATTGATGCCATTTTGAATGACCTTCACCTTTGTATGTCCCCAAGTGATATTTATCAATGGGGAGGACTTGACAGGAGTGCTGAAGGGGAAAATGTTTTGAAAGGATCTCGATTCATTGATTAGGAGATTTGCCCTCTGAACAGAACCTTTAAGAACAGTAAAATGGGTATATTTTTCTGAGGCTGTAAATATCCTCGGCACGTTTCTTCCTTAGATAAACAGACCTAAAGATGGACTATTATCAACCAGATCGAAAGGAATCCTTTTCAGAACAGACGAATGCTCTTTTTTGAGGAAACATTCAAACGACCAAATACATTACCATGACCTGTTCAGACCCACTGAAATGGTCAGCACACGACACATATTGTGGCTTTGCCGAAAGGACTATAAGTGAAGTCTCAAGAAGGTAAAAGTAGTAGTATCATCGGTTGAAGGAAAATGGAGTCGTGATTTGATAATACAAAACCACGAATAAAATTTATGCAACTTTCGACTTTCCTCTCAAAAGGATTTGGTCCCAAAACCTATAATTGATAAGGTTGATTGGTGGAAGGAAAGATGTGGTGTTAACATGGGGGTTACACAGGAAAGTGAGATTTATACCCTCTTGAGGAGGGGAACCGATTTACCTAAACCATGCGGTTCAGCAAACTTATCTGCTTGTGGCCTGGAAAGGTGTAGTAAAACACGCATGCGTTATTTAATGCTTTGACGATTTGTTTACCCCTTAGTTTTAATTTCGTGGGCACTTAGGGCGCCAATATTGGATATCCGCTAAGTGGCATGACCTCCAGGCCATGATAGTTACCCGATTTGGCCCTTCTTTGCGTCAATAGCACATATTCTGCCTTGATATTACGCAATCTCGTCTTCAGAGAAGTTTTGGGGCGCTACTTTGGTGGCAGCAGAAAGCAGACCTGATCCTAAAGGACAGCTAACCTGATTTTTATTACTGAATGCTAAACTTTATGACGGAAGAAGAGTGTATGGAGCGGGTGGGGGAATCTGTGACTACCCCAAACCAAAGCGCTGAAAATGGTGTATACCTTCAGCAACCACTCCGGTCCCGTATTCTGCGGGAATGCAATCAACAACTGAAGCCACACTAGCCGTCAATCATGTGGAAAAGCGTGTCATGGAACTGTCCGCGGTACCCGTATGAAGATGTCAAATAGGTGAATACGCGGTACTCCCTCTACTTCTCCACAAGCTGGATAAGACCCAGATAGATATGGCTGGATAGAAGTGAAGTGAGAACAAAGTGACAGGGACAAACAGATGTGAGATCAAGCTAAACTCCGTCCATTGTTATGTGGCTCTGATTCCAGTCAAGTGTTCTTGTGACAAGAGGCGAATATACCAAGCCGGCCGACACGCCACCCTTCCCCCAAAACAGTTTCAAGCAGAGCAAAACTTCTGATCCATTAGAATGCCAAGAGGCATCAGTAACGTTGTGATCAAATATCGTTTAAGTTGCAAGCATTCTCGATGACTGGCGGGTGGGTTCATGGGCGTGTTTTACAGCACCGATTACGTTGTGACGACCGGCAAATGAGGTTGACCATGAGTTGCGTCGGGAATGAAGCTTTAAAGGAAAGGAATCAAGTGTAATGCCTTGTTTGTTTAACTCATAGCTTCGGTTTCAAGGGCACTTAAGGGTCTGCCTGTGTGCATCCGCTGGGATTTGGCGGCCGGGCCACGTCAGTACCCACCAGCTCTTCTGTACTTCGGTAATACATCTTCTGTCCTAGCATTGTCTTCTTTCATCTTTGGAAAAGTCCCAGCACTACATATACAACCTCATTTCCTAATGGAAATTAAATTAAAATATGCCATTTTTATTTCATTTAAAAGAGAAATTCCTTGTTTTCATTGTTATCTGCGCTTCCAGTGTCACATTTACACAAGATCTTGCGCCATAAGTGAAGTGGTTGACATTAAAGCGGTAAAATAGGTCTGAGGAAAATAATACGTTTCGATTTTGAACAGCCTGCTATGAAATAGAATCTAGACACACCTGGACACTGGAAGTAGAGTCTCCTTCGAGACTCTAGTGTCGGTCGTTCTAGAGCAATGCTGATGAAGCCCTACAATATGAAAACCAAGAAGTAAGCCAGCGCTTTTGGTAAGGCAAAACTGGGGTAAAGTAGTCAGGTTAAAAGAAGCAAATCAGCTTATAGTGATTTCGAAATAGTCTACATGTACGGCTAATTTCCATTTTTCTTCCTAAACATAACATGAATTTAGCATTCCTGAAAGGTACATGATTGTTTTCTCAAACTTGTCATAACATTTTTGGCATTAAAAAATCCCAAAAAGTTGATTCGACATAACATCTAATGCCCAAATCATGACGTCTGCGTGTATTTCTACAATGAGGCCTCAAAATCCTTGAAGTTTCCTCTTTATTTCCTTTTCCCTAAACCAATTCGAACAGCCTTATCAAAACCTTCCACACTGAGTCAAATTCAACCACGTCATCAAGGGAACTGTTTCATCCACTCCGCTTGATCCAAAATGTTTTACAGTCTCCTTTTATGCTGTTCAAACTTCCATTTGTCAAGTTCATCTGCAAGACTCCCAATAAAGCTGTCTAAGGCGCTTGTGCTTTAGGCCCCAGGCTGCAATTTAAAAGGAGCCGTAGTTACTTGGCGACCCCAGTCATCCCTCAAGTGGCAAATTGGCATAGCAGAAAGGAAAGCCACCGGCAATTTATCAGTATAAAATAGACATCCCTGCCACCTAGATGCTGGTTTTCCTAACTTTTAATCTACACAAAAAATCGGTTTAGTAGAGTTGTACAGTGGTCTAAGAGGTTGTGTTCGCAGGCACTGTTACTCTAGAATAGGGATTCAGATGTTGGCGAGATACTTTCCTGCTTAAAATCCTCCCATACCTCTGTAACAGACCTTGGACGCAGTTGCAATAAGTTGTGTGCACAAGTTTTGGTTACTAGCTGCAATGAATTACAGCTGTTAGCTCAACATCTTCACCCAAATTTAATTCCAATCAGGTCATAGCGGTTTAATGCTTTGTTTAAATGGTTGTCTAATTTCAGCCTCTGTAAGCTGTACCTTCACTCTGGGACGTAATCTTTGAGCAATGCAAACGACCTTGCAGCTCTCCCAAGGAGAGTTGCAGGGAGATTTAAAGTGATGCACTGGTGGACGGTTGGCTGATTGCCAAGCCTCAAAAAACACATCCCAGACACCCGCAGAACGAGAGAGACTCCTAATGTGATGACCTGTACAAACAAATGATGAGGAGGACTACCAGAGACGACAACTGGAGGAATTTGGAAGCCACACTGTGCTTATCTGCGTAGGCTGTTCAGTCTCTATAAGTTGCCATCCCACCTTGCTGTATGGGCTTTAAGCAGCCTCGATAGCCTCCTATCTCTACTCTACGTTCTTCCATACTACTTTGGGTTTTTACAAGAGGGAAGACTTAAGCACTAGTTTCTTTAATTTACTTCTTTATGTTACAAAACTATATAACCAAGGCAAGAAAGATCGTGTCAGTCAAACGATCAAATTGGTCCCAATAACCTTGGATTGACCAGTGACAAAATGGTTGACTCGCGATTTTGAGCAGCTTGCTGTGTGAATGAGGGTCGTTGATTGCAGAAATGAGTGTCGTCTCTTGCAGTCCAACTTATTTACTACGTGAGTATCAGAAATTCTGCTAAGCTTTACAAAAATAAATCAGCATGCCATTTTATTTACCTCTTGTATTGTGATTTCAAAATCAAACTCCTGTTTAATTAATGTTGCCAATGAAACTAGTATGACAATCGATTTGCTAGCATTCACAGGTTGCAGGTGAGAAATTTCAAACACGGTCAAAGTGATACTTTTTTTCTAAAATTGACGTAAACTATGATCATTTCATGGGAACACTTCATGCATATTGGATGCCGATTCAGGTGCCCATTGGGTGAACGTAATGGTGTTTATTCTGGCTGCAAGTCCCGCGAGAACATGTTTGGCTGCGGTACCGTACTATCTGCTCAGAGTGTGCATAAAGGTGCATAGGCCTTCTTCTACCTCCACGCTGACGCCATGGAGATCAAAGGGGGATGCTAACTAGACTGCCAGCTTCTCTACAAGTTTGCAGCAAAGTCATTTGCCAGACTCATGGCCTAGAACTTCTGCGATGGCAAGTCAGACACTACAGTTGATGGATGTAAAGAATAGTCACTTTCATTGATGATCCAAAGAAGGCCAGCTCCTAAGAGGCCTGGTTAATTACTCTGAACGACATATATATGCTTTAGATAGCTGCATTTGCAGTGACTTGACGAGGTAAGGAGTAATAAATCAGATTCCACTCTGTTGCCTGGGCATGCCCCTGTTTTTCAACCTTCTCACTACACTCTAGCTCCCTACGACCCATAGCAAGGTACTTTGACGCATCTCACTCCTTGAGTGTTCAAGGCGTATAGCAGTATAGCTCATCGCTCATCCAGGTTCATAAGCCACGATTGTGGTATGTAGGTAGATTACAGAGCAGCTATGCTGACTAATAAGCCGTGAGAGAGTAATCGTCTGCCATAGAGACACTGCGTGGTCTAGAGTTAGATTATTCTTGCTTTGACTACAAGGCAGATTTGCTCCCATAATGTTAGCGAAACAACAAAAGTTCTTAATCATCCTCTAGATTTCTGAATCAAAAAGTACTGGCGAATATTCAAGACCCACAGGCTCATGCAACCAAACCAAAAACACCCACCTATCCTCCGGTAGTTAGTAGAGGACTGGTTAAGTGGTCCGCTTAAACAATTTCAGCCGAGGCCAAATTAAATATTTTTCTTATTTCATTTTGATTATTTCAACTTATGTAAGATTTTATGCTACTCAAGAACATGGTTTAAATTTGCCAGAAACTTCAAAAATTTAGCGTTACATGGAATCAAAATAAGCTGCAAAAGTGATTTTATAATTTATGACAGTCCGAGTGAGAAATGACAAAAGAAATTGGAGATTATTACACACCTCAAATACGCATGATTGTAGAGCATACGAAAAAATACCATTTTTAATTTATGCAAAGCCGGCGTCCCAAGAAATCAAGTGTGAGATAATGGTGGTCGTTGGATCAGTATATGAAGCTATGATAAAGGCTAAGGTTTTGCGTCAAGTGAGGTAACCATATTGATGGCATACTATCTATTCTAACAGTTTTTCAGTAAACTCAGGTCCGCCCCCCTGATGCCGCCCTTCAGAGTGACTCAGATGCTCCGCCACCTGTGGCCGGATAATGTTAATTCCAACAAAGGAGGAATAGCATTTCATTAGCTAACAGAAGGAATCTAAGGCCACTTTTCCTTCTCGGGGTCATATTTCCCAGCACCACCTTTTTACGCAGCTACGTGACCTTATCAATGAGGCAGGAAAGTGGCCAGCAGGCATGTCACAGAGGAGCTGCCGAAAAAAAAACGTATGTATCCAGAAGACCTCTGTCGCATTAGCAGAGGCTTCATCAACTATTCGTGGTTTACCTGGCTAAAAAAACAACTGCCTTCCATGGGAATAGGACGAAGTTCTCCTCTCGAAGGTAAGTAACACACTTCCAGAGAAGATAGTAAGCGTCACTCACATTTATTATATTGAAAAATTACTTAAATTGACACGTAGGTAGTATGCCTTGAACCAGTCTCGTGTGCATGTGGCTAAAATTTGTGGTTGGCTTCTACTCCAAAATAATCATCACTTGATTATTAACGTCGACTTGACCACTTCAATTTTACTTAACACAACTACATTTTATGACAAAAATTAATCACTCCTAGAATTTCACAAGATTTATCGGAACTTCTGATGTCTTGTGAATTATTGACTCCACCAAAAATACACTTGAATGAAATTATCTGATCTAGCCTGTTGGGCTAACAAGACGTCATTATAAAGTCAGCATTGCTGTTGATCGCTGCTTGAAACCATGGGTTAAGCAATCAAGAGGAGACAAGGAGGCAATGGCCCATTATTTTTGGTCCCACTCCTCCCACCCCACCTCTACCCCATCCACTTCACAACGCATATACATGCACAGCCAGCCACCTCTGTATCCGGTCGGTTGATTGGCTCTGCCTCCGGGTTGGTCAGAGAGCAAGCCCCATCACCCAGCTGTGATTGGTAGGCGCCGATTCCAACCTCGCGAGAGTCATTTGTATATGTGGTCCACTGACCACATGGCCTATTTACAAAACAGCACCTCAACTTAACCTACAATGCTCCTGCTTCTCCTTCTCCTCCTATAATGTCCATCACTCTGCTGAATAATCCAGGCTACTGCCTGGCAATCGCCACCGCTTTCTGTACCATCGTTTACACAGAGGCCAACTGCTACTGCGGCTACCGACGCTCTGGAATGGTTGTAGCCCTCCGATGCGCTTCGAACATAACTGAGCTTCCACGATCGGTGTTCCGACTAGTACTTTGCGAACGTATGGGGGATATTGTCCGAATAGGTGACTCTAGTACTGTAACAGCTGTCCGAGAAGAAGCAGGAGTTCTCGGCATGGCCATAGAACCTTATGGTTTGAGCCAACTTCAATTCGGTGGTAGGGTTGTCAAACTTCAGTTAAATCTCCCGCTTCAAGCAAAACTGCTTGATGCTTTGGCGTTCGCTGGTCTGCCAGATTTGAAGACTTTTCATGCGTGGAGAGCTCCGATAGCTCTTGAAGGCTGTAGTTTGGCAGGACTGCCTAAACTGGAAAGTCTCGTTCTGAGCTGTGGCTCTACATTCGACCGATTCATCACCTTTGGGCCTTCATTTAAGAGCGTTCGACTGATTGGCTGCCTAGGACGTCCTCTTCAATTCATCTGCACACAGTGCACCCAAAGATCTGACATCAGTGTTCTTCGGATTCTTCCTGGTCCACCATCTCATGGCGGAATTGTAACCTTTGAGAGTTGGTGGAACTCCTCTCAGGCAACAAATTCTGTCGTTCTCGGCAAGTGCCGACCAGGTGTGTGCTCTGATGAACACGTCTGTCGGCACAACTATGCCCTCAAGTTGGCTCGAACTTATCGGCCTCGGAAGATCTGGACTGCGACCACCCTGACGTCGCTGACGACAGTGTCTGGCACCAGCTCTCCCTCCTTTATCTCCATCTTCCTGCCCATTCTCGCCCTCGTACTTACACTTTCCTTCGCTCTCTGCCTCTTCATGTCCCTGCGGATCTCGGGCAAGTTGAGAAGAAGGAGGAAATTGGTGCACCTGGAGGGAGGAGGCGAACATCAGATGAGACCAGAAGCCACCGCTCCACCTGATACAATGTTGTCCCAACCAGTGCCTTTAAATGAAAACGACTCGATCAAAAGTTAGCTTTCCTTCTCTCCCCCCAGACGTTGCAAATCAGTGGATTGAAGGATGTAGGTTGCCTTATGATACATCTCCAATGGACGAATTGCATCAATATTTTGTATTTTATCATAAAACAACGTTTATGGTCACTTTACTTGGTTGTTATTTTTTGGACAAGATGACTGGAATTAAATGCATTTTTCACACAGCCGGAAATAACATCGCGGTGATTGTCTTTTTCCGTCAGTGAATTATTACTTTGCCTCATTTTTAAAGAGAGAAATCCAAAGTTCAAGTCTATTTTCGGCTGAGTTTGCCATTACGAGAGGCTTTAGCTTTCAATGGAACCACTTTTCGTGAGAGAGAGAGAGGTCCCTTCACGCTTCTCTTCCCCTTTTACCCAAGAGAGAAGAGCTATTCCAGAGTGAGTTTTTTAACCGACAATTTCGTACAGAAAAATAGCCTTTGGGAAGCTAAAAAAGCAGTTCAACTGGTGGTCGAATGTTTCCCGAGGCTGGAAACAGAATTTGAAATGAAGCTTACTGAATGATGAAAGCGTGGAAATTAGATACCAATTAGATTAGTAAATCTTGGTTAATCTTATAAGCCTCGGTTTGGGTAAGGGACCACAGAAGGGCTCAGCCATTGCACCCCCACTGAGCTGAGTGACAGTAGCCTCTCCCAATTCTTCTCTACCTCGCTACTACATATTCCGCCCGAGTATTATGCCTGTTTCCTTCTTTAAGATAGTCTCGCGGCTCCACAGAACAGCCAATTTTCCTAAAAACTTGACTTGGTGCTTTTGAAATATTGCTACCCTATAGAAAACCACGTCATCTTGGCTACTAAAATTACCGAGTCAATTCCACAGACTAAAAAGTGCAAGGCCATTTCAACTCTTTAACTATTTTTTGAGCCATATAAACTGTCACATGCGATCTTGTTTTAAGCATCCGTGGGAGACTTCTACCTTAGGGAGATTGTGCCTAAAGTGAGTCAGTCATCCAAAATGGCAAGTTCGATGGGTCAAATTGAGACATGCATTCTTTGTCTAGATCCGTCACTTTTCAAATAGTAGTTGAGCTGTCTCAAAGAGTTTCGGTGTAATCACCTCGTCTAGCCTGGCAAACACGTCCTCTGACAAAAGCGATCGGGCTATACTCCATCCTTGCATAAAAAGTCCTCCAGCTAATCAGCATCGCGGGCGCAACTTGGCAACTCCACTGACAAGTGATTGGGTCTTTCCAGAGAAGTATTGTCAGTGAAGCATTTTGGAGGTGACTCCTACATTTAAAAATGGACCTTCGATGTATGCATTGCTCAGGTTTAAGGCTTCTGTTGACTTTAGCTGCCTGCATGTAACGCATTTAGTCCTGCCGTGGATGTGGCTGCGGAAAGAATTACCACGAACTTAACTGAAATATGAACACCTATTAGTTTGCAAAAGGTGGATTCCCTTCAAATATTCACAGCCGATATTTAATGGCGTTTCATTTGTTATAGATATCAATTACAAGACATCATTTTGAGGACTTTTCACCAAATCATCCGAGATTTGTACTGAACAAGGCCTAGGAATGTGGCGAAATGACCTTTACTATGATTATTTCAGCAGTTCAAGACACTTATTTGGTGAGTGTCAATATACCAAACTTGAAAAGCCTTCTACATTTTGAGACTTCATTTATGTATTAGAGCTGAAGACTATTCGTCCCTAGGTAGAATACAATGGCGGCTGGTGCACACCTAAGCGCAAAATTTTGTAGCATCGTCAAAACCGTTTTTAGCATGATTGCTCAAACAAGGAAGCGAGCTACGGCTCCACAGAGCCATTCGCAACAACAACTTCATCAGGCCAGATGGCCTTGAAACAAAAACATCTCAGAGGTCCTGTGGGTTTGAGTAATTTAGAGCTCTAGACATTAACAATATGAAGGAATGAGGATCAGTGAACCTAAATAAGCAAAGTAACTTGTGCCAAGAACTGTAGGTTGCTAAGAAGACTACAACCGTACGCGGCGACATGAAGGAAGTTTGGATTAACTGGGACAGAAGCATCATTCACCTGGCGTTTCATGGAAAGAAAGTAATTAAAAACAGTCGCCTCATCTTCCCTCGAAAACTCTTCACATTTATTCAACATATCAAACCTTATTAAGAGCCTAAAAAGGGACCATAGACAACGTGAACAGGCTTGAAAAATTGAGAAAACTGATGTGGTAAAATGATAACCGCTAGTTTGATCTCCGGAAACTAAACACCATGACTATTGACAGGCATCAGGAACCCTATTGCCCACAGATTTCCCACTGAAGAGACCACCTCGTAAGCTCAAAGATGCGAGTTACCAAATGCTCTCAACATCCGCAGCTTAGCTACAGTTTTAAGCCTTCCGCACTGGGACATTGGATACCCCAAGGAAGCTCTATTGGCACACAAATTTGTCTTTTTGAGGTAACCGTGATTGTACTAAGGTTACCTAAGACGGAAAACAAAAAACGGGAGTCTTCTTCCTCAACTCAAATGTCAGAGGTGCCAGCACCCTCCAAGGCTCCGTTGTGGCCAGTCCGACAAAAGGGGCGAAACTTGAGCACAGAGACAATTCATTTACCTCCCTCATGGTAGATTCCTCCCAAATCTAACACGATCATTTTGACGACAAAAGTCCACTTTGAACCTTAATGATACTTCAACCACACTCAAAGCAACACTTTTTTGAACCCCAAGAATACCAAAATCAGTGACGTGATAGTAGAAAGCAGTCCCCTACCCTTCACATCAACATTCAGACGATAGTTGGTTGAGAAGCCACAAAGAGGGCACCAATGCTGGGGGGCCTTCAAGATGAAATTTCTAATATCACCAAGAGTAGACAGACTGCCCAAACTAATAATAAATAGATGGAAAAGTATTGCTGTAAAGCTCTTTCATTAAAAGAAATGAAGGAGAGGTCTCCTTCACGTGGAATAAACGATGTGGTGATTACGTCCAAAAAGTATCCAATTCGATGGGGCTAGGACGAAAACAAAAACCCCGCTTTAGTAAATTGATAAATATTATATCAGCAGCTTTTGGTGAGTAAAAAGGAGGCAACTCGGTAGCACATTTAATCAGTGAAGTCAGGATGCATGAAGGGAGGCTAGCTGATGGCTTTGAAGTGAACTAGAAGTAGAAGGGTTGATCGAGGTCGACCACTTTGCGCTCGCTGATGAATTCACCGTAGGGCTCTGTGCAGCCCACCGGAAGAGTGGCCAAGTAGAAGGGTGTGTCAACACCTAAAAAAAGTGAAAAGACTGTACACATATACTACCTAAACTTTAGTCAGTAAACGCGACTACCTAAAGTCATCAATAATTAGTGGTAGCTGAAGTAAATCCCAATTTGAACGGAGATAATCAAGTCGAACAGAGGTAAAATTTCACCTCTGAGCGAAAACTTTTAACAGTCAAAAGGTAGCCTCAGAGTCGTAAAGACAACTTACGATAGTTTGTGAATTCCCTTCGACCCATGCAAGAAACACAGTCACTACTGATTAACACAATAAAAAAAGGCATGACGGAACGCCTTCATTGGTGATAAAGAGTCGAGATGATTTTGACCTTAAAAAGGGAAGCGACTTCTCCCAAAATAAGAGCTCGCCTCTAGCCTGATCTGAGAAAGGACGACTAAATCATTTCTCCCCATACCTGCCATCTTTTTCACCACTTCAGCGCTGACCTTGGCCACTTCAAACCCGTTCAATGAAAGGTTTAAAACTATCATTTTTGAATTGAATTTTATCTGTGACTTCTACAGAAACGTGCTGAAATTGAAACTTTACACAAACATCTACATCTGTGTATGTTTAAAAAGCCCCACATTCACAACCCGCCAATGTCACGTGTCTTGTTACTTTTTCACCTTCTATTTCTACTGATTTCAGCCACCAATAGAGTTCTTTTTTCATGATGCAGTGTTTGTTTCTGTGGCTA
The DNA here is from genome assembly GCF_000524195.1 of Echinococcus granulosus. Taxonomy (NCBI): domain Eukaryota; kingdom Metazoa; phylum Platyhelminthes; class Cestoda; order Cyclophyllidea; family Taeniidae; genus Echinococcus; species Echinococcus granulosus. The sequence continues at coordinate 29,847 of NW_020170404.1, read as the reverse complement.
CAGATCGGGTGTACCTGTTCAAGCAGGATTTGTGCAGAGGGCTGGGATTAAGGGAAGACGGAGGGTAAGTCAAACTGGAGAGGACAAGAAGCGAACGGCAAAAGGAGTGCAACTAACCCTCAGGAATTGTCTTGTTGCCACAATAACCTGTCATATCAGTCTTCACATACCCTGGACAGCACTAAAATATACAGAAAATTTGTAAAACAGTGGAAACTACTTCGGTACACTAGAAAGTGTCAACCAACCACATGATGGTTAACGGTTATGCCCACTTTATGATAAGCTCTAACCATAATAACAACAGAAAATGTCTTTTAAAGATCCTCCAATACTCCATTTTGCCTTGTCGTACCTCATAATTCGTTATTATTTGGGGCAGTAATTCTCCGCTGTTTCGCAGACGAACTTTAAAGAGAAGATGGATAAATTGGCCTTAGGAGATGCATAAAGGAGTTATTTTCATATTTTTATAAATCAGTGAGACCTGGTGATTGCTCATTTATCATCTATGCATCCTAAAACCGGGCAATTTGTTTTAACCACGCATAACATTCGATTTGTGAATGAGAATTGTGAGGAGTCAGAAAGTAGTGAGGAACCACATTTGATTCGGGCAGCAGACCAACGGATAGGAAATTATGCCCACCTTCTTGCTAGCATAAGCTTAGTTCCAACATCGTTCGAGCATTTTTAAATGATCAAAACACAAGAAACGACCTCAGCCATCTTTTACATTAGATTTTTAAGTCTGTCACCATTGCGATCACTGTAAAGCAAGTGAATTGAATTTCGGATGAATTAACTAATGAGATTTAAGATTAAATGGCCTAGTTTTCTTACCTGCCTTTAACCAATGCTCATTAAAATAAGTTGCTGCGTCATCTACGCAATGGATCACCAAAACCGAACACCACTAGCATTTGTACATTCTACTTATTACTATTCAGTAAACCAACATGCCATATACAAGGTTACTCATTTCTGGGATGTGTCGCTCTCATTGCGGTCATTTAATTTAAATCAGAAAAACAGTTATTATATTGAAGCACCACAGTGATTCCTCAACTGGCGATATAAAATAATATTAAGCAGATTGGGTGAATGAAGCAGCTAAATTCACAAAATGGGCATCTAGGGCGAAGCCTCTAATATTTTCGGTTAACTCAAAATAGAAACGAAAAACATGAGGACACGAGGACGAGGAAGGATCAGACCACTCAAAAATGTAAAAAACTGGAACAATGAAGGGTGTCCAGAATTTCAACCCAGTTTTGTATTTCTGGTGAAGACGATGAAGTCGGAAGGAGGAGGAGGAGGAGTACTCGGTGGCGTGTGAAAAGCCACCGAACTGATAACCTAGCTGCTCTTGCAGTGTGGCATGAGTTATGACGCTGACGTTAGGACGTCAAAAAAAACAAACTTATGAATTACACCAATCCAGAATGACACCCCGTTGCAGTTAAAAGAGGCGCCAAGACAACAACTTCGAATCACGTTGGTGGTGGTGACTACTTTGTCGATAGATGAGCTAGAAAGTTCGAAACTAGTCGTAAGAGGAGTGAATAAACACCACTGGAAGTTGAATGTTCGAAAGGGCTTTGGGGCAAATATGGTTGTTATGTGGCGATAATGTGGAATTAGTGCTACATTTGCGGCTATACGAGTAAATAAAGTATCCTGAAGCAAACATTAATTTAAATTCCAAGTCCTTACTTGTTCCTTATAAATAAATAAAGCCTTCCCCCCTCAGGAACCGAGTAAGCCTACAATCGCGCTTCAGTTAATTTAAAGAAACAAGCTTACCGACTTCATCTACTTTAAACAGTAAAGAGCAATTTCATCGATGTAAGCTTCAACGACTGTTAGAAAACTAACAAAGATAAGCTGACATGCTGAGGGAGACTTACGCAGTTGATGAGAATGTGCCGGGGGTCTGATTTCATCTGTTCGGCCAGAATGACAGTGGCTTTGTAGAAGCCCAATTTCGAAACGCCGTAGGCTGATTGGACGAAACCGGCCTTTCTGTGGTCCCCCTTTTGTGCGTGACTAAGTGACACGATTTGATCAGCTTATACAAGGACATTTCATCAGCAAGATATATGGGTGAGCATTTCTTTGGTCGGTGGGAGAAGGATTACCTCACAAAAGACGCCATAATCTCATCAAGTTCCTCCAAAGTCATTGGACGCCTGAAACGGTCCGAGAGTTCCTTACTTATGCCCTGGAATGCCCACACAAGATCACCAGTGCACATGTTCACCAGCCTGGAAGGAAAAGTATACGCAAGTCAAAGCCACAAACTTCTGCTGCTACCTTGAGTCAGTTGCCATAAGAGGAAGAAACTCCTTGCACATGTCCACGTTGCCTGTGTAGTTAACCAACATGGTGGCCTTTGCCCGATCACCATATGTAGAGGAAGGACCACTCTAAATGAGGAATAAATAAACCTTCCTCAGCTGTGTGTGCTCCAGGTCACCAAAACTGCATTTACTTATCAAAGCAGGTCACTATAGTGACTTGTAACTTGTTAAGACCTGTCAAATGGATCCGATTGTTTGTGGGTGTCGATACAAAACACTAGTATTTTCCTACCTCCTCCTCCTCTCAACTTAAAGCCTCATCGTACAAAGTACCATTTGAACCTGGCGGAAGTCATTCGAGCTTGTCAGCTCCATGACTAGAGTCCAACTAAGTTCCGAAGTCGTAAAAGCTAGCTCCACCTCAAATTCCTTGCATATTAATTGTAGAAGTTGGCTTATTCGGAGAGGTACTGCCTGTTCCTCTTTCTCCACGCTCCCTAAACTCAAAGTGACCGTGCCTTTTTTGGTATCACAATCACGCACGAAAGAGGGCAGAGTTGGGAAATAAAAGCAGGATAGAACTGTAGGTGGGATGGGATCAAACAATGTTTGGAAGTGGGATTCACAGGCTAATGCCTCGCTGGAAAAGTGACTACCTCAATGACTAAAATATCTTAAAGTGTTATTCGCAAATGCTAAATCTTTATTACGAGAGTAGCGCAAACTTATTTGACTAACTGAAAGGCGCTGAAAAAGCCTCATTCCAATATCTCACATCATTGAGGATGCCGGCATTGTTGACAAGGATGTGTATCCCCTCTGGGTAGTTCTTCTCCATGAAATGCGCCAAACGCCTGCGACTCGCCGAATCAGTGATGTCTAGTTGGTGGAACTTAACGGAGAGACCCTTCTCCTCAAGTGACTTAACAGCCTTCAGACCCAACTTCTCGTTCCGCGCTGTCAGATAGATGTGCCAGTCGGAGGAGGGCTGGAGTTCGCGTGCAAAGCGCTCTACCAACCCCTTTCCGATTCCCCGATTGGCTCCTGTAACCTACAATCCATATCAAGCGTTATAACCTTCCTGGATTTTTCCCATTCCATCATCAGTTTAATAAATAGAGGTTAAGCCGACTAAATAATTGCACTTGTTATCAATTGAGTTGCTTTTATTGGGCACTCAATCACTGCTGAATGATGATGTGAAAACCACACAAGAAGTGTGTGTGTGTTTCGAGTAGAACAGTTACCTATCAAGTCCGTTAGATTGACACGCTCCTATAAAGCTATTTCAAAGTAAAAATTTACGTTCTTCATCAGATGGCAAATAAATTTCATTTTTCGAAAAGACAATTCCCTCTTGACAATTCGTGAGAACCTTTTAGGTCAACAGTATTGGTTTCGTCACAAGACGTCCACTTGAATCCACTAGTTTTGTTAAATTAGAGTGCGAACTTTCCCCATGTATACTTATTATTCCTGATTTGCGATAGGAAATGGGAGGAAATGACCAGTTTCCGTTAACTACCAAACTATGCAATTATTAGCTGAAAACTATGTATAAGGAAGTGCCCGTTACTAATGTTCAAAAATAGGGAAAACCCTCCTCGAATTAGTCACTTTGCTGTACTTAGTCAAAAATTCCAATGCATGCCTCCATCGTTTACTTAGCCCTATCTTAAAACCGCCGTTAATCATGTTGCCTAGTACTGCTAAGGTTTGGATTTAGCACAATCTAGAGTGCAGAAGCATACTAAATTGGGATTTTCCATTGCATCTATGAAATGATCCCGGCCTCAAGAAGATTTACTTAAGAATGTGGACAATTTCAATTGTTGGACCAGAAACTAGTCAGATTTAGGAGTACAGAATATGGGGGTGATCTTAAAGCCTATTTCAGAAAGTTCTATGTATACAAACGGGTGGAAAACCTTAAATAAACGTCAATCGCAATGAAATATGGCACGAAATATATACAAAAGGCGATGCCGCGTTACGTACAATAGCGACTTTCATTGCGCGCAGCAGGAAGACTCGCAGCTGCACGCGGTCAAAACACTCGTGTGTGACCTTTATCGTGTGTACCAATAGGTTATCCACCACTCACTTTGGAGGTACGCAGCTAATCACAATCGCCCATCTAGAGGACAAGTAAAGTGTTCAGCTGAGATTTAACAAAACTTGTTTTTACTTGACAGAGATTCCAATGTGCCTTTAGTTTGCAGAGTTACGTGTTCTACAGGTTTAAATTCTCTGATCCAATCAGATAAAAAGCCCTATTTTTCCCCACATCTTTCTTAAGTAATAAATCCATCATCCTGCTCCAGGTTACTTCACACTGGCTTTACTAATAAATGCATACTTAGTAGCGCTTAGATAGGACAGATTAATTCGATTAATTAGTTGACCTTTAAATGAGAAGTTAAAAGACACTATTTTTGAAGGTGGCAGTAAACGTATACGGGAGGTTCACCATTTCTTTCTTCCACCTCGGCTTCCACACTCTTGTAACAACCAGATTCGTTGGAGAAGGACAAGTTACACTGGATAAAGGCTGTAGAAGAGCACAGGAGATAGGGGTTGTATGAGGTCGGAGCTCATTTCAGCCCTTGATGTTAATGCCTACCGCTACCAACCACTACCCATGAGACTGAAATGAGATTTTCATATACCGAATATCAGAGAATTGGTTTGCAAAGCATTTCCGGCTGTAATTTTTCATGAAACTCTGAAAATATTAAAGCTATTGTTTTACAATGAAATAACCATACAACAGTCTCGGCTATTTCCTATTCAAACACTAACACAGCATTGTAATACGATAGTGGTTTATCCCTCCGTTCTGGTGAGGCGCCACTTTTGTGCTTTAAATTAGCCCCCTTGTACCTCGCTAGGTGGGCTGGCCTTTGGGGCCATGCGAATAGCCCAGACACCTTCTCCGTGCTGAACATATATATTCTACCCGAGTATTGTGTCTTCTTTCGTCTTCAGGGAGTCTCGAGACGTTGCAGCATGGCGGTTCTTATCTTCGTGAGTTCACAGAGGTGGAGGTTACTAAGCCAGGGTATGAGCCTGCTCCAAACACCAGATTTTTGAATATGTATCCGCAGATCGCCTAGTTCGTGCCTATGTAACGGACTTGGCTTCAACATGTTTCACCGCCGCTTTCATACTCATTGGAGAGAGCAGTGACAAATGTGGTAAACGTGGTTTTCCCCTCTGAAATGTTCGTGCACGATTTCGCGACCTGTCCACGTCATACGTCTAGGCTAGTGGGACTAAGTTCTCCTTCCAACTACGGAGTATCAGAAATGGTAAGGAAATTAGGATTTCCCACGTAAACATTAACCGTGCCCTTCGCTACCGAAGGCGATAGCTCTGTACACTGACCCAGAAATGGGCAACAAAAGTGAGTTTGTAGGCCCTACCGGAGGAGGACTCGAAGTCAACCTAGGGGAGAGATCGAGATGCCGACATCACCCGGCAAAGATTTGAATCGTCCCATTGATCACGTTAAAACGGACACACCTTCAACGTCTTCCTTTGACTACACTTTATTCTGGCTACATGAACCTTCTACCATGCCTTCAGACACGTTTGGGCACCAATGGACCATCTTTCATACCGGTAGCACGTCTCCCTACCTCGTGAAGAACTCAAACGATTTTAGTTTCAAATAGCCAATCAGCTAGCAGAGGGCATCCCCCAATCGGCAGTCAAGGTCGTGCACGTGTAGAAAGCTGCAACACAAATGCAGAACTGCACTTCGTTTCCATAGTGGACGGCCATGCGAATCGCCATTGTAGGTTAATTGCATCGTGCAATACTCCCCTTTCATTAATTTTCGGGAAATTTTTCTAATCGATGCATCTAATATTTGCTCTTGTATTAGTCTTAGACTTGTGCAGAACAAATTACTAGCTCGAAAGCCAAAAAATTAAATCATATTTAAAAGTGTTATTAGGGTGACTTGGTTCATCTTGGTTTGAGTAGATTATTTTAAAGCCCTGATACCAGATAAATATCGTTTTGGAATTCGGTTTACCTAACATTGAAAGATCAATATTGGCATTGAATAAAAACGCAAATTTATCTGTTAAAGGAGGTAATTTCGATAATTTCGACAGCCAAATTCGAGCATTAAACATTTGGTGTGATTTGCGCACCTAGTTTGCCATGCATCGTTCTTGTGTTGCTTTCATAAATCATGGAATTCAACTGCATTTTCGCCATGTCTGTTGCAGGTTACAGGCGCTAATAAGGGCATTGGTAATGGGATTGTGGAGCTACTGGCTCGAGGCTTAAAGCCAGTTTTCAACTGGCACATCTATTTGACTGCTCGGAACGAGAAGCTGGGTTTGGAGGCCGTGAATGCATTTGAAGGCAAGGGCCTGGGCGTGAAGTTCCACCAACTTGACATCACAGATGCTGATAGTCGCCACAAACTGGCCAAATTCGTCAGAGCCAACTATGTGGATGGCATCGATATTCTGGTAAACAATGCTGGAATCGCATATAAGGTGGGTGCTCACACGAGTTCGCCCATTGGCATTTAGCTTGACTCCACAACGCCATTTGGTGAGCAAGCCAGAGTTACTGTTGCGACGAATTACACGGCCACAGTGAAAATGTGCACGGAGTTCTTGCCATTGATGGCGAAGGACTCAAGGTATGCGAAGGCAAATAGCATCGCCATTGCTTTTATAGACTTGTTAATGTCGCTAGTACAGTTGATTTCATGTCTCTGGGCACAATGTCGAAGGAAATGGTGGCCAAGTTCAAGGGTCATTTGACTCTGCAGGAGCTGGATGAACTCATGGCATCTTTCGTTAAGCACGTTGTAATGTGTTAAATTTTACTTTATTTTCTCTATATATACTTCCATGAAGAGGGATAACTTGTTGCGTCCATTGGAAATAGTCACTTTGCCCCAAATTGAACTGTTGTCGATGATTGTGCATGGTCACTTTGATTACCTTTAGGCATGCGGAAGCAGGAGACCACAAAAAGGTGGGCTTTTCTAATTCTCCATACGGGATGTCAAAAGTGGGCCTGTGGAAAGCCACTGCCATTCTGGCCGAACAATTCAAATCTGATCCTCGTCACATTCTCATCAACTCGGTATGTTTTGCTGGGGTTACTCATTTTGATAAAAAGTTGCCATTAAGGTGATTAAACATATTTTCCATTGATCAGTGTTCTCCCGGATACGTTAACACAGACATGACAAATCACAAGGGCCCTAAGACCATCTTAGAAGGTATGTTTGTACCGCATGTGGTTTTGTCCGCTACTGGCTCTTGATTTCTTCCCTCTTTTATCATATTACCAATGAAGTGCCTTGAAATGAAGTAGTTTGAAGTTTAATTTGAATAAAAACACTTATTATAATCAACTTATTTGTCGCGTCTTAAAATGGCCTTTGAAAACTGATCACTACTTTAACCACCAGTATAGGAATGTCACGATATTGTAAGAAGTACTTTCAGGTAATGAGGTCACAGTGAAGCAGAGACCATGGGTGAAATGTTAATTCCGCTTGTACATTAAGGCGCCGACACGCCGGTCTATCTGGCGACTTTACCAAAGGGTGCAACTGAGCCCCACGGTCAGTTCGTCAGGGAACGCCAAGTTGTCGACATGGATAAGGTGTACCCACTCTGAGTGAATCCAATCCAATCAGCGAACAACTTTTATGCCCAATTTGGGAATACTTTTATCTCCCTGCCTTTCGTAGGAATTGAAATTGCTTGTTGTTATTGTTTTGTTGATTATTTGCTTGGCACTGTGTCGGTGGCGGAAGGTCTATGTGTACGGTGAACACCTGTTTACTTTACCTCTATAGTTAACGCACATTGGTGACCTTTGCTTGATCACCTTGGGAAGAGAAAAAACTACGCTAAATGAGGAATAAATAAAAATTTATTGGCCATGTGTGCATCAGGTCAACAAAGAAGGTGCATTAAGATCCCAACACGGGTCACTGCAGTGACCTATAACTTGTTAAGACTTGCTAAGTGGGTGCGATATTTTGCAGGATTTGCTGTAGGGTATCGATACAGTCTAGTCCGCCGGTACGGCGCCCTATTCCATCTCTATTTGAAACCTCGATTTACAGAAGGTTGGACCGAGTCTAGCTAGGTTCTAATTCGCGGAAGCTGGGTTTATAAGCTGGGAACCATAAGTGAAAGTGTCTGTTGTTAATGTTGTAATATAAAGTTAATTATTTCTGAATTGGACACGTTAATTAACCTAATCAAGAGCTTAGATTTATGTCTAGTAGGTTTATTTGGCCCTATCTTAAAATCGTTGTTAATTTCGTTGTTTAGTGTTGCTAAGGTAATGCTTTAGTATAACTCAAGCAGTGGACGTAAGTTAAAATTCACCATTTATTAGATTTTTGAAATGATCCCGGCATTAAAAGAATCCATCCAAAAGTTTGGGCCAATTTTATTATTAAAATAGAAATTGGCAGCAATAAAGAACATAGGATGTGGAAGTAATCGGCTAAAACATATTTGTAGAGAGAGTGGAGAGTTCTGCCAGTTGGTCACCTGGTGTGTTGATTATGTGAGAAGCAAGAAAGCCTACTGCCATGGATGTATTGACAAAGGGAATAACATTGGAAAATTCGGACGAAATTTGGTTTACTGCAAACGCAATTATGTACGAATATTCCATAGATGAATGTGTACCACAAATCGCGGCCGTCTTTGTAGGCCTTGGTAATAGTTGAAGGTTTCTCCACTCCCCACAGCAGTGGTGAATGTCTTACATCTCAGTAGTGTAACTGAGACCACAAAATTGCAGGCTATCGCCAGAGGCCCTGATGCACCATCCTACCCCTCCGACCGACGTGCTCGAGCCATCTGTTTTGGGCATGCCCTATCAACCTTGGATTTGAAAAGATACCTAGTACTCTGATTGTTGGAACCACATTAAAGAGAACTGGATCTTACTTTATCATATAAGCGAAGGTAGGTGAGTGATGCTGATGTTCTCAAATGCAGCAACATTAGCGTATGTATTACATCTGCCTACCCAGTTTCTGTATGACATTCTGGCTAAAGTAGGGTACTAAATGACACCAGGGAGGGTGCTCGAAGGGTTCTCAACAGTCCTAAATTGTCCTTTGACCCTCCTGATAAAGGTGGAATTGAGATTTAGAGCGAAGCGGATTTAAACACCAGCACTGTTTTGTACTCCAGGAACTAGAGCTGCCGGAATTTGTTTTGGATTGGAGTTGCAGACTTGCATCTGTCACGCAAGACTCATTTGCCGGAAGCCCCAGGAAAGGTCTTGCCTAAATCCTACTATTGACTACGCCACTACAATTATCATTACCAAAATTGGGTTCTCAGGGCGACAGTCGCCATTACTAGGCGATGTGAGGTTCCCTCGGTTGATTTGCTAATGTGCTTGTTCATGTCTAGATCTCTGCACATCATACATTTGAGGAAATGAGCCCTTCATATGCACGCACAAACTGCTTGCAGGATGAGCAAAATGCAATTCTACGGACTATCAACGCTGAGGGAGGCTGGTAACGCCTGTTGGCATTGTGTGCTTAACCAAAAACCTAGTGATCTAAAACGAAATCATGGGATGCATTCAGATGTAAGAATTTGGTTAAAAGCATTTAGCATTATCATGATAACAATCGCCCCTAGTTTACTTGACAAGTGATGTCAGATGATAGGCAAATATTATGCTGTAAGATGTTTGAATTGGGAGGTTGGTGCTTTAGAGACGTTTCCAGATTAGTCAGTAATCCCTCATGAGCTAATTCAGATCCATTTGGCCGACGATGGATCTAGTTGCAGTTGAGGGAACAAAGGAGAAGAGGAGAGATGTAAATCAGTAACTTGAATCTATGGGTTATTTTTCCATCAAAAAGGCACAATCTATAACAATGATGCCTGCCTGTAGCCAAGAGGTAATTCCGCTCGACTTCTGACGTTGAAAATGTGGGCACACTATGGATTGCGTGTTTTGTCAGCCAAAATGACACCATTTGCACCAGTCGCACTTGTGAGCCGAGTTTCCTTCACTTCTGTGTTGAATCGTTGGAGCAGACAATTGCACGATGATCAGACAAATACATCTGCTTGTCGGCGTGTTTGCTCAGTGCTCTTCAGTAATTGCTGATAGGGCAAAGACTTGTCACTAACCTGGATGTCGTAGATGCCTCAGTGAAGTCGCACCCCTGGGGCCAACTAATAATAGGAAGCACTTCCCTTCTGTGCACCAGCCACCATTGAATTGTAAACCATCAAAACACCAGTGTTCAGCTGACTACTACTACAACCCTGCCAAAGCAATGAATGAAAGCGTGCCCCTTCCTTATTCCACGCGCCTACTGATGCACTGTTAGTAGGTGGTCACTCTCTGCATCCATGGCGTCTTAAGGATGGTGGCATAAGCTAGTGAGTGCGCTTGGTTTATCCTGCAATGTGCCAAGAAGTAGGAAATGAAGGCATTTGCTATCACCAAGACATAAATTTCCATCAAATTCTTGAGGTTTACTTTTAGCACCTTACTTCATTCCCTTCTGTCTTCATTTTTTTCTTCCTTCGTCCATTCATTCATCCGTTCCTTCCTTCGTTTGTTTTAGCTACCTGTAAGACAGTTGCACCCACCGGCTAGCAAGGAATGGCGACAGAAAGTTTCAGCGAATGGGGAAGGGGAGTCAAGAGTCTACTTTTGGAGTAATTCGCTTTCAAACAAGATTTGTGAGACTAAATTACCCCACAATGTTATAGGTGTACAAATAAAGTGAGTGGCTTGCCAGTTTTGACAAGGTGTAGGGCTTGAACTCTAATTCGTTGTTACCAAGGCGAAGTAAATCATGCCTGACATTCAGAAACCTGAGGCAAAGTGTTCTTTTCTGTGGCATACAGGGACATCAGATCTATAATCTACTGTAATAACCACAATCTCTCCGATGTATTTCCTAAATTCAACCCTTCTCCAGCTTAAATTTGGTATGACAGGAGAAAAGAAATGAGCAATAGACAATAAAACACTTAAGGTATTGTATCACGCCACACAGACACGGCTATTCAAACTAAAATTGCGCCTCGTCGCCAATTTTGTCACTACTGCCAAAATTAGACTCAACTGCATCCTTCTCGATTAGTCGTGTCGTCGAATTAGCCTTTCTGCATTCTGTGGGCACTAATAACTCTTGTTCGAAAGCTGCAAACACCCAAGTGCCTCAACAAAGTGATTCAGTGAGATTAATCGCCTGAATTCCTTGCTCACTTTGGTGCCAAGAATTCGTTAAACACGCATTACGCTTGGGAGTGAAATAGTGGCGATGTAAAGTTAGCACACAGAGCCAGTGAGAAGTTTCACGAATTGTTTAGTCCCTACTTTTGCAAGAACGGCATGTTGGATGTGTATGTTTCCTGTATGGGAGGAGAGAAGATAGGAAAGAGAGACCAAATAACTTATGAGGAGGAATTGCTAAGAGGAGAACTATGAAGCGGCGTAGCAGTTGACCTGCCTGTATGAATTTCAATGTAGTTAGTTGTAAGATGTGGAAAGTCTCAAGAGGCAGGGTCTATCCCCTGACTTTTCGATATCGCAAACTGACGGAACTACGACAAAGGCGACGACGACGATCAGTTAAGGTGGTGATGTCCCTACCAGCACGCAAGACCTCTCTACCTTCCACCGATAGGCTTTCTTTTCCTTCCACACTGCCGACACAATCAAGGAACTTCTACACGATTTACGACCTGTTTCTGAGATACCACCCTCCCCTCAACCTAGTCAAGATATTCTATGTAGGCTGGGAAACAAGAGACAATCTGCTGTCATCTACCTTCTCAGGATAAGGGTATAACTTGACAGTTTCTGCTTCAACTAGTCTTGATTGTTTTTATGGGCTACACTGATGTTACCTAACTATCTTCTGGAAAATCTCACCCCTAGATTTGGTAGTAACTCTACAATTAGGGGCATATAGATGCAGAAATATTGTTCATGGTGAGGTGAAATGTTCCCATCAATCACAAACAGTTTGGGAATGAAGAATCGAATCTCAGTATCCAGCTGTGCCATGGGCCCACTCCATCACCTCCAGCCTAGACAATCTTTACAGATACCATGAATGCCCAACTGGCTTTCCCTTTTGCACAGGCAGGGGATGCAGAATTCTAAAACACCCCTTTCAAGAGGTTCTAAAATATGTAGACAGGAAACGTTCGAGGAGAGTTGGCAAGAGTGTCTGGGTTTTTGTTATGTCCTTTTACCACCTCTAATGTTCAAGTGTTCGAACTTTTGTTACCTTACAAGCAATTAGAAATGCGTTGGTCATAGTATCCGTCGCCCTAACAGCAGGAAAAGGGAGCAACACACCTTACGTTTTAATGAAGCAGCATATAAGGTGTTTGTGGATGAAATTGGCGCAGTTTCTCTTGAGTTGTCTAATTGGATTGCAAGTATGCAAATTAAGCAAATATCAGCTCATGCTCTTTAAAACAAAAAAAGAGGATAATTTGGCTGGTTTACGGTGCCATCGTTGTAACAGTATCACTGATTGTGCCTACGTCTGGTGAAGGCCGCATGATATCTAAATGATGAGTCCCAGACTCTGTGATTAATGGTGACATAGAAGTGATTCTCCACTTGCAAACCGCCGGAATCAGTGCTGTGTGAAAGACCTTACGATTATCTAACTCCTCAGTTCCTTGACCACTTCTGGCGAAAGCAGAGAACAAGATGTCAGTAGCAAATCACCGCCCATCTCACGTTGACAGATTGTTTGTTCCCCCTACTTTGTAAGTACTCTATCCTTTCGCTCCTCTTATATCCGTCCCAGCTTGTGAGCGGATTAGCCTAACTTTCTCTTACCCAATTAAACCAGGTCCACCGAGGCAATGTTTGTAGCTCACTGCACCAGCAATGCAGTGCGAATCTAAGGTGAAGGGTTCTCGATAAGCAAAATAGAAGTGGTAGTTTGTCCACTAACCTATTCAATTGGCAAGTCAAAATGGGAGGTGCTAGATGGATGCGAGGGAGCCTGCTGGTAGAGCGTAAGTACTGACAGGCACTATACGAGCATTCGTTTGCCTCCTGAAACACTTCCTCTTCCGTGTTACGTGTCAGGCTCTCCTATAGTGTAAAGCAGGGAGAAGTGTGTTTCACAAGTTCTTTCGCTACACTGCTTGAATATTGTGTCATGACCTCTGCATTCCACTGTCAACAAAGCGTCTAACCTAGCCTTGATAGCTGTCTCATCACCGAAAAGCCTTCCAATCATGCAATTGGCAGATGAAGTGGGCAAGTTCACCACTGGTCCCATTTCAGTATTCTACTCAATGTGCTTGAGCAAAACCAGAAGACACTTGTGAGCGTCTTCATAAAGATCAAATTGCAGAGTCGGCGACAGCTGCAAGGAAACAAATGCTACCGCAAAATTTACTCCTTCACGTCAGTGTCTACTTATCACTTCCGGTCAAATCAAATTCACTCGACATAGAGTAGACAAGTTCGCCTTCTACACTTTTGTTCAAAAGGTTTCTTGCTGCATCTCACACCTTCCACGGGCGTTGAAGTGCTCACAAACCTCAAAGTATCTGGATCTCGGCAGTAGCACAAGAGTCAGAATTGCTGTGTTGTTGATGAAGGCAAGACAGCAGCGGTTCTGTTACCAGAAGGCATTGAAGAAGTACACTCACGAAGCAGTTGATGCCACAGTTAGGCAGTCTAATAGTCGGAATGGGGAACGCCAGGTGAGCACCCTATAACAACATGATAATTTCAGAATCGACGTCATTACCATAGAAATCCGTAAGAGCACCACCAAGCAAATGTGGTTAGTTCACGCTATCAATGGGACTGTCAAGCTGTCACACAGCATGAAATTTGTTGCCATGTAGAAAAGAGCATCAAACCATCGGGTGTCTTTCAAACGTTTCAAAGTACTAAGTACTTGTAAAAGCAGAAAATCTCATTTCAGTTTTAGTTCAATAAAGCTTGGTCAAATTAAAAAGCTTCTAAATGTGCCAACACAAATGCATCGAAGTTTGGTCACCTAAAACTTAAAGATTGCCATGGCGTGTAGACACAAAAACAATAAACATTAGAGATGGGAAAAATAAGTGAACTCACCGCAGTTTTCCTGCACAGAAGCCATTACTTATATATTCTCACTTGAAGATATTCGCTTTCTAGTCCATCTATCATATAGGCCCCATTAACCAATGCGAAGAGGTGCCAAGGGACTCATGGTTACGTGATTGGCGCTTACGATTGTCATGACCTCGACAACTCATCCCCCTTCCTTAACTGTGACACACAAATGATATCCAAAACCGTGAATTGAGTTCAAGATGCCTGTAGACGTGCCTCTAAGATTGGGTCATGGAGAAAGGGAGAGGAGGGGTGGAATTAAGCAATAACAGTAGGCGGGACTTCCGTCATTCTCCATCAAAAGGCGTCTGCAGTCTACTCATCAGAGAATAAAATGACAATGCCAAAATTAACAGAATGGATTTGAGTGGGTGAAGGAATAGGTGCCTATAAGCTTGACAACAAAGTAGGTATTGCAAGCCTTAGACTTCCCTTAGACAGAGTCGTTTGGCTTTTTGGAGCCTGCAGGTCCAAATTTTCGGGCCCATATCAAAGACAACAATTTGTATAATCGCAATGTTGTGAGTGTCTCCCCAATCATCTCAGATCGTGTTGGGCTCCTGGAGGGTATTTCGACCTCCTGGGTCTGCCTGAGGGGGATCGGGTGGCATAATTCACGCTGACACGTCACCGAATCAGTGAGGCATCAGGGTTAATCACATATCAGGTTGTAGACTGTGGTGTCGAGTTGTCAAAGCCCTGTTCCAAAGGCTGTTCCAATCATTTGTGGTGAAAAGAATTTGAGACGCCCTCAAATGCATCAGATAAGTGATAAAGGAGACCTGAAGCCTTCTTCAAACACCCACCCGCATTCATTTCCCAAGTCACCTTACCTCTCAATTTCTACAATCGTACTTAATCCCATCCGGAAGTTAGTTTCTCACTCCATCCCGACTTCTGTTGCATCCACTTGTAAATTCTGCAGTTGTGCGTTCTTCTACACGGTCATATTGCATGGCGGTCGGTACCACCTTGAAACAGATCTAGCTTCAAAGCCATTTTTCCAGTGTTTGATATTACTTTTGTATTTTTATTTACTTAATGTCCAGTTAAAAACTACTTTGCAAAGCTGCAAATAACAGGAGAGATGGTTGAATGCACCTCACTGTTGTCAAAAGGTGACATTTTTGGAAAGGTGAAGAAGAAGCCTCCACCACCCATGGATAAGGTCTCATCGTGCCTACTTCAAAAGCTGGTTTCAAGCTCACAAAGCAAGCGTGCATTTTGGCTACGTCCCTATCCGCCATGTCAACTTGATGGATGCTACAGCGATCCTACGCTTGACGAGTTTTCACCGCTTGATCACCGTGACCAGTCGACTAGATGAGAATCACTACTATATGACAAGCTAAGCGTTAAGCATTCCCTTAATTTTCCAACCTAATGAAAGGCTAGAACAGCTGGCATAAGCAGTGGAGGTTGGGTGGACTCACTGGTCGGCTGAAGGATCAAGTGAGACCTGTTGACATGTCTGTTTACTGGCTTGTTTATATCTCCCAATTTTCAAGCTAGGCTAACAATTTGTATGGAAGGGGAAAGGGTGTGGGACCCCATGTGGTTGGGTTTTGAGCTGAAATAAACGTCATTTTTGATACGGCTTCTATGAGCAGATGCATTACACCAGCCAACTTCACCCTGTCACTCTACTTGACAAGTGGATTTTTCAGATTATGTGGTGTGCAGTACATTGCAGACAAAATTGTTTCTCGTGACTTTCTTGCCAAGGGACATCCACATGTGGCTGAGGCCTATCCACCTGAGACAACTTGGGATTGTAGAGAGGGAACTTTTGTAGAAACAGCAAGAACTGATCAGCCACTTGGATAAAAGCCCCCTTTCTATGTAACGACGGAAAAACTCATTCTGCAAACATTACCTATTAGAAGATTTTCAATTTGTACTGAGGTTAGGCGCAATGAGGTGGGGAAAAGCTCCAGTCTTCATATTTCTTTGGTCATATTCTGTCAAGTGATTGCAATTGCTTTCTTCGTGGCAGGAGTGGACTTCTTACTTCCACAAATGTTGAATTTTCGGGACTTGTAGTCAGCTTGAAGAAACTCGTATGCAACTAATTTTACTACCTTACATAAGCTAATGAAACAACTTGATTGCTTAACTCCCGGTTTTGATAAAAGAGTCGGGTGGGTTGGTGTCCAGATCATGTCGGTAGTTCCTAAGCCCTATTACTTGTCAATTGCTGGGCGCTAAACCTTGACATGACGGAAAAAGGGCATATACTGCGGATGGAAGAGGCCATGACGACTCTTAACAGAAGGGTTGAACGTTATATCTAACTTCAGTTACTACATCGGTCCAATGTGCTGTACTAATGTTGGTAGCAAATGAAGCCTGAGATATCAGCCATAAAATAATTGGAAAAGTCCTTTAAAGAGTTGCCTACGGAACCTGTTTGAAGTTGTCAACTAAGAGAGCACGCGATACCTCCTCCTCCACTTATCTACTGGCCAAATAGAACTGAGATAGAAATGAGTAGACAGCTTTGAAGTGAGAACAAAGTAAATAGAAGGAATTGGAGCACAATCCCACCCTCATGGGGCAATGCTATATGCCGTTCTATGTTACGAGCCTCTACATTCAGGCTAGTATTCCTACCACTAACTATGGACATGCGTAATGGCTCGCACATCCTCCTTTCTTCAAATCCACTTCTTATACAGGTTAAAACTCCAGATCTGATGGAAATGCCGAGAGGGAGCAGCAAAGATGCAATCAAGTATCTTCCTAATTAAGTGGCAATTTTGATGACTGGTGCAGTTAGCTCGAGAGTGTTTTTCCTTACTGCACCTATTACTTTGTGATGAGTAGGGATAGTCTATCCATAGGAGCTGATTTTGCTTATGCCTTTAGAAACCGACATCCCAGCATAACTTGCAACTGTACCCGGAGGTGCAATTGAGCCCTACGATCATTTCGGCGGCGAAAGCTAAGTTGTCGATGCGGACAAGACACGTTTGCTTCGAGTCAACGCAACAACATCAGTGGACACAAGTTCCAGTGCTAAATTTGAGAATGACCTCATCCCTACGCATTTTTTAAAAAGGCAAATTTGCTAGACGCTCTCTCTTCCTTTTTATGATTCACTAGACCAAGCGTCTATGAAGTGAAGAATGCCGTCAAAGCAGTTATGCGTATGAAACGGGCACCAGTTAGTGACATACTACTCGCAGACACGCGTGCAGGTGATGGCCATGAAGTAGTGATGGTGAGTGCAGTCGGCGTTTGTTGATTGTTTGCTCACCACTACCTTGGCAGAGGAAGAACCAGTTATGTGAAGACCGCATTTCTAAACTGCATATTATTAGTCCGTGGGCGGGAAAAGTTAGGTCACTAGAATTTGCTGGTGCATTCACAGATTTGAAACCCTGTTTAAGCCTCATTAAAAAGTCACTAGAAGTAGAAGGTTGACACAAGTTGGTCCACTTGGTCAAAGATAATTATCGGAGTAAAATGGATGATTGGGAGACGTTGGTATCCAAAACTCATTTCTAGACTGACTTTGAAGCTTTGTCTGGTGGGTGATCTACCCCCACCTTCGTCACTTTCAATTGGCTCAGGGCACGGTGTTGTCACCGATAGTAGCACGAGAAAGTAATTTTAAGTTCCTTTGCTATTTATGAAGTCCTATGGGTGGCGTAGTAACTTAGTCCGACTAGCCTAAACTCATGATGCAGACAGATCACGAAATTGGACACATAACAAATGAACCATAATTAACTTTGTTAATGATTAACCTGTACGCTAGGCCAATTGCAATCGGTGGTTATCACAGTTGCTGTGGCTCCTTAAAAGCACAGTGATTGCACAACTCAATGCTCCACACAGCCGTAGTAACTCGAATACTAGCGAAGAAGAAACTGTCAGTTAGTAACTCTAATTTGACTGCAAGTGCCAATTTAAGCAGCAGTAGGAAGAGGACACAAGGCTCAGTTGCCACCAGAAGGAACGCAAATGCCACCGGCTGTTAGTTGTCTAGAGTAATGCTAATAGCGAAACTCTCCTTCAGGAGAATAAAAACATTGGAAACCAGTCCAAGTATGGTAGTAGCTATTGGAATCAGCTCGGTATCCAAGGTGATGGTAGATGGATGTGAGAGCGTCTAGCCCTGAATTTGGAAGAACTGGACGACCTCATGTCATGAGTGGTTCGGAGGTAGAGAGCGTGAGAAAGGAGGCGACAATGACAAGAGAAGTGAGCAGAGGTTGTCGGTCTTACTTGAGTGAGTGCAGTGCATTGATGGCATTGATGACAGCACTGTCACCTGTCTAACAGAGATGTAATCGAGCGCCACACTGGCTTACTGACTGACTTTACGTCTGCTGGCATCCCGCAAAAAAATTAGTTGATAGGCACACGTATGTATAGGGAAATGAATAAGTGGACAACATCATGTCGTCCTTCATATTCTTCTCTTTGTCCCACCATTCCCTTTAGGTCCTCTGTTTGAGAAGTTCCGATAATGGTTAGTTTTATTTATGATAATTACTACTGCAATTACTACAATTCACAGAGGTGGAAGGTGGATGTGGCCCCAAGTTTGGGTTTTCTTACTCTGCCTATGTGATAACTGAGATTATACAATAAGGATGTCCCTACACCAGGCAGCAGGTGTAACTATTGAGAAAAATTATAATTGCTGGATGCTAGAAGCACTGGGATAGGACCATTTACGCCGCTTAATGGACTTCTGACAAACTTTTACCATCCTTAGCTCTCCAAATCTTATTCGTTCCAAAGGTTTCGCTACCTCTCAATTGGTAGACCCTGACTAACCATTGAACAGCCTCACATTGCACTTCGGCACTGATGTGGATGAAAATCACCACAACTCTTATTTACGTCCCTTCACCCACATTCCTTTTCCAACCCACACCTTAGAGTTGACGCACGGAGCCTCGTCCAAGCAGTTAGGTTTATGGTTCGACTATCCTAATAGATACCACAGGTGCAAATACTAGTCTATGCAGAAGAAGGGTTTCGGCTTTGTCTCACTTATGCTCATCCACCTTCTCATAAATACAACAGTGTGGCAAAATTAGGGTAAAAGAGTGTGGAACGGCGTATAATTGGTTTCAGTCGGCATTAAGTGGATTTGTACGGTACCATTCCACCGATTCTTCTTCTCCATTGATCGCCCATTTAGCTAGTGCCAAATTACTCAGGTTCCACTCCATTGTGACTTATTTACGAAGACAGCTATCTGCCACACTGACTTGGTAACAAATAGGCAAGATAGAACTTGTTTTTGAAGTGAAGCTCTTTTAAAAAATAATAGCAATTATAATCAGCATTATTCCCTTCATCATTTTGAACCTAGAGTCCATACGCCTCGTTGTTTCAGTCCGCCAAGTCGCATGTGGTGCATGGCGCCCACTCACCAGCCCATCATTTTAATGGTCGAAATGCCATTAATTAATTATCCCAGGTGAACAGATGCACAAAAATGAGTTAATGCAGGGAGAGCAACACGAAGGCGGGGAGCTATTGCCGTCCAGCAAACAAGGTGATGTTTTGACACGACCGGGGAATGAAATCCTTTGGGAAAGGGTCACGTGAGATGTCAATATGTGATTGGGATACAGGCCCTTCTTCCATCTGAACTATTTCGCGGTCCCTGAGAATTTGAGTCCAGGGTTCAGTGTCATTGTCGAGTCAATTATTAAGAGAAAAAAGAGGGTTAGTTTTTGAGTCCCGCACTCTCGCCTTCGCACCCAAGCAAACAAGCATCCCTCCAATTGGTGGTCAAAACAACGACTCAAATGTACTTAATATAATTAAAATAGATCGCTAATTGAAGCCTGTACCTATATAATTCCATCGCTTAGGCCACATTAAAGGTCAAAAGAAGCGCTTCGCGGTAAAGTAAGGCTTCTATTACGCTAACTCAGATGACTGCTTGTTGATAGAATACTGCCAAAATGATGAAAATGAGGCAGGCATGGCAGCACATTTCTTCATAAATTAGACATGGATGCTTTGTCTAAGCTGGTCCTATAGTCTTAACGCCTTGTCATCGTTGTGCAAAGAAGTGAAATTACAGTGAGAGAGAGGATTCGAAAAAAAAGGATGGCATGTTGTTTCTGGAGAGAGTTGATGAGAATGTAGTGAGGATGCCATGCGAGTTACTCCGCTCAAATGATGGTTTAGCTAAACAAAAGGATTTTATCTATCCCGTAAACAGAGAAGCAGAATTAAAACGTAGGCTAAGTTTCCACTGTGACTCGGCTGAAGGAATGGAAGTGAATAACCTTGCTGCATTTCGGTATCTGGTTCCGATGACCGTAAACTAAGATTATTATTAATATTACGTATGGAACCGTCCATTGACGGAACTATTTGACTATGTGAACTCAGCGGAACGGCGAGATAAAGAAGAGAATAGGAAGGACGACATAGGGTCGTTCAGCCACAGCTACCATTTGCCTGTATTTCGAGTTACGTGAAAAGGCTGCGAACATACTTGAAAGGTTTTTGCTGTTCGCTGGTCTCTAGGTGAGGGCTTTGGCTACAATAATTTGTGTGGATCTCTAACAGTCGATAACACTTACCTTCATGTGGTTACTTAGCCCTGTGTCCTCTTGCTATCTTATCTAAAATTGATCCGAGACTAAGGCTTCAAGTAGCCAATCAGCTATCAGAGAGCATTCCCCCCCCCCCCCAATCAACAGTCAAGGTCGTGTGGGTGCTGCAAAACCCGACCAGAAGGCACAGAGTAGCACTTCGTTTACGTCGTGGGTGAGCATGTACGTCGCTATTGTAGGTGTATTTCGTTGTGTGAACCTCCTTTTTACTAACATTCGCAAGTTATTTAATGGTTAAAGCCCTCGCCATTTTTCCCTTAGTAGTGTCAAGCTTATGAAGAACAAAGTACTGGCATTAAACAGAGTACATTACATGCATTGTATTTCGGAATGTTATTTCGATGAATTGTCTCGCTATGATTGGAATAGACTGCTCCCAAATTCTGGAACAAGTTGTGTTTCCTTGAAAATTTGATTTGGTGGTAATAGTAGATAGGGAATCATCGGTGTTGACTAAAAACACAAATTTATCTGTAATGCGAATGTATGTTCGGTATTTCGATACTTAAATACGAGTACTAAACATCCAGCGCGATTCGTGCACTGAGTCTGTCACACATCATTCTTGTGTTACTTATATAAACCTAAGGAAGTGGACTTCATTCTCTCCATTTGCGTTGCAGGCTACAGGCGCTAACAAGGGTATTGGAAATGGAATAGTGGAGCTACTGGTTCAAGGCCTGAAGCCAGCTTCCCACTGGCACGTCTGCTTGACAGCACAAAACGAGAAGCTGGGTTTGGAGGCCGTAAAGGTGCTTGAGGACAGGCGCCTGAGCGTGAAGTTCCACCAACTTGACATCACAGATGCCGATAGTCGACACAAACTGGCGGAATTCATGAAAGCCAACTATCCAGATGGAATAGATATTCTAGCAAACAATGCTGGAACTGCATACAAAGTGGATTTTTTACATAATTTTGCATACTGGCATCTAGACTGACTCCACAGCACCGTTTGGTGAGCAAGCCAGAGTCACTATTGCCACGAATTACACAGCCACAGTGAAAATGTGCACGGGGTTCTTGCCATTGATGGCGAAGGACTCAAGGTGCGCCAGCACAAATAACATGTCCATTGCTTGTTCAGACTTGTTAATGTCGCTAGCATGGCTGCTATGATGTCGTTGCGTGCAATGTCGAAGGAAATGGCGGCCAAGTTCAAGGGTCGCTTGACTTTGCAGGAAGTGGATGAACTGATAGCGTCTTTCATTAAGTATATTATAGTTGAGCGTAGTTTGTTTCACTTATTTATGATCTCATAAAGAGTGATAGTCTGTTATGTCCATTCAAAGCCGTCATTATGCTGCAAATTGAACCGGCGCCAATGGTTGTGTATAGTCGCTTTGATTACCTTCAGGCACGCGGAAGCAGGAGACCACAAAAAGGTGGGCTTTTCCAATTCCACTTGCGCCATGTCAAAAGTCGGTCTGTGGAGGGCTACTGCCATTCTAGCCGGACAATTCCAATCTGATCCTCGTCACATTCTGATCACTTTGGCATGCCTTTGTTGATTTATGCATTTTGACAAAAAGTTGAAATTGCGGTAACCAAGCATTTTTCCTATTGGCTAGTGTTGTCCCGGCTATGTTGACACAAACACGACAAGTCACAAGGGTCCCAAGACCATCTTAGAAGGTACGTTTGGACCACGCTTGCTCCTGTCAACAACTAGCAGTCGAGTCCAAATCGATTGTATTATCATACCACTGAAATAGCATGAAGTGAAGTGAGGTCTAGTTTGACTACCAGTGCTTCTCATGACTGCTACCTTCCTCCTGTCTTGAAGTGGCCTTTTGATGTCGCCTTGTCTTAGTGCACATAGTCACTATTTTGACCATCAGTAGAAGAATGCCATGATATTACGTGAACCGCTTTTAGGTAATAAGGTCGGGTTCAAGGGAGCTCATTTTTGGGCACACGCTACCAGCGATAATGATTTCATGTGTGCATTTAGGCGCTGACACGCCGGTCTATCTGGCGACTTTGCCGAAGGGTGTGACTGAGCCCTACGGTCAGCTCGTCAGCGAACGTCAAGTTGTCGATGTGGACAAGGAGGGCCCGCTCTGAGCCAATCAAATCCCATCAGCAAAACCAAATTTTAGAGCCAAATTTATAGATTTCCTAATCTCTCTCCTTTTTTAAAAAATTAGCATGTTTTAGCGTCTTCTTTTCTATGAGTCATTGAAACAAGTAGGCGCAAAGAGAAGAACGTTGCTGCCTCAGTTTAGGCGTATGACACGGCCGCCAGTTAGTGTCTTACTGGTCGTAGTCGGCGTTGGTTGATTGTTTGCTAATCACTGCGCCGGCTGCAGAGAGCTTATCTGTGTGGTGATTATAATTTTGAGCTATTCATGTTAGCTCAGAGCCAGGAAGGGTTGGCTTACTAAGGTGCATCAGTGAATTCGTGAGGTCAATCTCTCTCCATTATGTATCATCAGCGGGTCGCCGCAGCCGTAAGCAGTTGGTACGGCCTAGATTAGCGGTATTACAATATTGAGATTTCAAAATCTACCTTAGGCTGATTTTGAGGCCTCTTCCGGTGACCGTCCCAAGGAGATGATAGTTTTGTGTTTCGCGACTCTGGGGAACCGGACGACCTCGTGTGGTTCTTTCTGTCCTTTTCTTTATCTCAGTTCCAGTCAGCAAATCCACTCAAGAACTTTTGGTAGTGTTTCGTTTTCCTTCATCATAATTGCTATTTCAAACGATCATTGTAACGCGATGCACAAACCTCGGAGATTCATTCAATTTTAACATTTCGGGCAGGAGGTAGACGGAACTTACTCCATGAGTGCTTTTTCGTACTCCGCTAATGGGATAGGTGAGATCGCTTTGTGGACGTCAATCATCTCTAATTGGTACCGCTAATTTGTCTTTTAGTGTTCTTTTATCCCAATTCTCGCTTCAATGCCACGTTTGTGGAGAGGTGAATAGACAAAAGCGAGGCGACGAAACGGTTCCTCTTCTTGGAGCAAAAGCAATATCCATGACAATGAGTTGTTGCAAAACCGCGTCCAGGTTATTGCTATGGCCTAGCCGTAGTCCTGACGGCTTGTAGTAGGCTCCGGGCGCCAACACTGGGTGTGTGATGGATCACAAATTTGGGTGAAGGGAGGAGTGTTTACTATCCACAGCGTGAACCATGATGCAAATACAGGTTGCGGTAGTTTACATCCACATCGGTGCGGAAGTGCGATATGCGACTGTTAGTCAAGGCTTACCGATTGGGAGGTGATAAAAATTTGACGGAATAGATGGAATTAGGGTGGAGGATGATGAAGGGTAGTAGGGAGGCAACGGATGGCGCCGTCTATCATAGTGTTTGGTCTTACTCTAGTGCGTGTAGCATCTGGCATTTACTATTATCATTCAGACTTGGTGTTAGCTCCATCTTCTGCCTGTCTGGTATGATGGGAGCGAATAAATCTCCTGGGCTTGTGTGTCTGGTTGCAATGGCCACCATTTAAAGTAGTAATTATTATGTGGGATAAAGAGCATTAGCGGAACTTTTCGAGCAAAGGAGCCGAGAGGAATGGAGAGATAAAGATCTAAGTAGGACGGACAACATGAGTTTAACCAGTTCTTCTATAAGGGCCTTTTGCACTCAGCACCCATTTCCTTTCACGCTAATTACTTCTGTCAAAATAGTAATAGAATCAAGAAGTTAAAGCCATTTTCCACATTATTCGCCTTCCGAATGGAGCTGCTACAAATGGCAGAAGGTAGTCATTCCACCAATCAGTAGCGTCGTATGCTACCAACTCCAAACTGCCAAATTTATTTTTTACTTTAAGGGCAAGTCAATTCAAAGCGTCTTATTTGCTCATTTATGTCAAATGCAATGGAGTAATCACTGCTTAACTTAACTGTGTATTGTCCCCGTCACTGATACTCCGGTCAACGGGGTGAAACCTGGAACTTTGATGGCAAAGGTGATTCCGTATGGAAAGATGACTGTTAACTTTGAGCAGCCCTGAGCTCTCTCAGTCCCTTCCACCTCAAGGATTAGCCCATCAGTGAAATTCAGGACAACGACACCAGCAAGGAGGAAGGTGTGGGAGTGTGCTCTTCTCCTCCGGTGGTAGCATGCATACAATGTACGTGTGCACACATACACGGAGGGGAGGAGTAAGAGGGACGATACTCCCCTCACAACTAACCTACAACCACACCATCTAGCTCGTTCCATGTTTTCGCCTCCTACCGTCTTGTAGAATTTACAGACCGCACAGCAACAGGCATGATAATGGGCCAGAGGGTGATGCAGTCTCGAAATTGGTGACGTGGCACTTGAGATGTGGGACTTTAGGCTCAAAGCTTGCTGTACGCCCGACTGGTGGCTGACAGTGGACATGTGTGGCCGGAAGTGACAAGTGGATGCGGGAGGAGGTGATGTGAGCCAGCTTAGGGTTCGGCAGAGATGCCACCACAAACGGAGTTGGACACGGGCATGAGGATGCGAGAGTGGGAGTTCGTCGGAGTTATAGTGAACGATGGGAGGAGGAGTAGGTAGGTATGACTGCTGGTGGGTGTGCAACGAAGTGCGGGTCTGCTGACGAAATCGGAATGAACTAATGTAGAGGTTTTGATGTTGTTTTCAAAATTATCTTTGCTCATGTCTTCGATTTCGCTTTATGATCTCTGTCTTTAAAATGAAACGCAATGATTTTTCGTTTTCTGTTGCGACATTGTAGGATTCTACCCTCCATTTCTGTTTAAAATCCCAAATACCCATTCGTTTCTTCGGATAGGGCATGTGTTGCACAGAGGTGAGTGTTCCCAATTCCGCCTACAGGATGTCGAAATTTGACCTTTGGAAAGTCACTGCCATTCTGGGCGAGCAATTCAAATCTGATCCTCACCTATGCGGAGCCACAACTTTTGACAAGAAGGTGAAATTATGGTGATTAAACATTTTTGCTATTCTCAAGTGTTGTCCGGGACACATGAACACAGACATGTCGAGTCACAAAAGCCGTAAAACCATCGTGAAAGGTACGCCAGGACACCAATTGCTCTTGTACACTGTTATCTCATGATCTCCTTTCTCTTGTCCTATAATATTACTGAAGCGCATTGAAACAAAGTTAATTAAAGTGTAATTTGTCTAACAAAACTTAACACAATCACTTAAGTTGTCCTATTCTGAAACGGGCTTTGAATGTTCTGTCAATTTAGTGGAATCTGATCACTATTTTAGCCACCAGTAGAGGAATGGCACGATATGGCTCGAAGTACTTTCAGGTAGTGGGGTCATAGTGAAGCAGACCCTGTGTGTGGACATACGGCGACCTATCTTGCAACTGAGACCTACAGTTAGTTCATCAGCGAACGTCAAGTTGTCGATGAGAACAAGGGGTGTCCCTACTGGGCCAAATCACTCCCATCAGGAAAAACAAATCGTAATGCAAGTTTGGGGGTTAACCTCATCTCCCTGCCTTCCCCATAAATTAAAATTGCTAGTCGTCGCCTGTTCTTTTACATGAATCAACGGACTGCCTCCATAACGAAAATGAATGTTGATGGAGCAGTTATGCTTTAGAAACAGCAGACAGGATCGTACTGGAAGCTGACATGAGCGTGACCCTGGCTGCCAAACAGTAATAGCGGGTGCAGCCGGCGTTTGTTGACTGTCTCCTCCTCACTGATATGGACGCGGAAGACCTAGTTTCGTGGTAACCGCATCGTTGAACTACTCATGTTGTACTTGTACCTAAATGGTCACCACGAGTGCGAATATTTGACACGAACTTGTCTACTCATTGAGCGAGATCAATCAAGGTGGAAGTAATGCTTTGATCATGTTGGAATGACAATCTCCCTTGTAGTCTGACTTCGAGGCTCTCTCTTTTGGGGTACCCAGGTTTAATTTTGCCATTTGCTGCTTGGTCAGTCTGCAGGGTTCGTCACCACTGGCAGCGAGGGTATCAGGAAATATTGGCGAAAGTAAACTTACTTCCTTTGTTATTTACTGAGTCCGATGGTTGGAGTGGTAACTTAGTCTCTCTAGCCTAGACGTACTACCCGGAGAGAAGAAAAATCGGACGGCAAAACAGTCCACATGGGGAACTGTGCTTATTGCATTCGTCCTGCCCCTAGGGATACCGTAATTACACAACCCAAGCTTGCACACCATGACACTGGAACAACCGCCTCACCTCACGTCGTCCTTACTCGTTCTTCCCCTCAGCGCCTCTTCATAGGAGGCTCCGATAATGTTCCTTTTCCTTCGTGTTAATTACTGTTTTAATTGATTGTCATTGGAAGTACACCCGCAAGTCCTAGAGATCTATTCATATCTATTATTTTAGACGGGTGTAGATGAAGGTCATCTCGAGTTTGAATTGTTGCATTCTCTCTCCGGGGTAACTGAGATCATGCGGTCATGATGCTTGCTGATGCCTCCAACCGAGTAGGGATAAGGGTAATTGCCAAATGACTGATGCACAGGAGTTTGACCAAACACTGTGATAGACGGCGACACAATTCACCTCATCACCAACCTTCATCATCCGCCGCCCTTAACAACCCATTCATTCCGATGGTTTTTATCAACTTCCAACTGAGAGTACTTGACTAACTATCATGCACAGTCTCACATCACACTTCCGCACCGACTTGGATGTAAATTATCGTAACTCATATTTGCGTCATGCTTCAGGCGGTGGCTAGTAAACACTCCTCCCTTCACCCGCGTTCGTGTTCCATCACACGCCCAGTGTTGGCGCACAGAGCCCACTGAAAGCCATCAGGGCCATAGCAATAACCTGGATGCGGTTCTGCAACAACTCATTGTCATGGATATTGCTTTTGCTCCAAGGAGAAGAGGAGCTGTTTCGTCGCCTCACTTTTGTATATTCACCTCTCCACAAACATAGCATTGAGGCAATAATTAGGATGGAGGAAGGTTAAAAAACAAATCAGTGGTAGCAATTAGAGACCGCTGATCCCCACAGACTGATCTCATCCAGCCTATAGGTGAAGTACGATATGGGGTTCGTGCATAGTGAAAGACCAACTCCACGCATTCAGCAAGGGATTCCAGCCGCCTAACCTTTCCTACCCATGAACTAATACGAGAAGCCTTAAATTTTGACTGTAGCCGACAAAGTGATGAACAGATTGTCAACAAATGCCGACTACACGCACCATCATTATTTCATTGCCATGGCTCACGCGCATGTCTACAACAAATACGACATTAACTGGTAGCCGTGTCATACGCGTAACCGCGATAGCAATATTCTCGGTCTGGTGTTTCCAACGAAAAGAAGAGGCAACGACAAACAATGTTTAATTTTAAAAAAGAGGAGGGTGATGAGAACATTCTTCAAATTGACACTAGAATTTAGTTTCGCTAGTGGTATTAGCTTGGCTCAGAGTGGACACTCCTTGTCCACATCAGCAACGTGGCGTTCATTGACGAACTGACCGAAGGGCTCAGTTGCATCCTTCGGTAATGTAGCAAGGTAGACCGGCGTGTCAGCACCTGGACGTACAAGCGGAACCTTTATCTTTGAGAGGGCACAGCCATTCATGCTGCATCCTGACCCTATCACCTGAAGACACTTTGTGCAACATCATGGCTTTCTTCTACTGATGAGCAAAGTATTGATCAGGTTTCACTAAGATAACGCGGAATTCAAATGTCATTTCAGGACAGGACAATTTGAGTTTATAGGAAGTACCACTGGTCACCTTAAAACTCACTTCACTCAACTTCAACTCATTTCATTGCCATGATTGGACTGCAGCAAAGCAAACAAGAGCTAGTTGCTGACAAGAGCAAGCGTCGTCCAAACGTACCTTCTAAGACAGTCTTATGACCCTTGTGATTTGTCATGTCTGTGTCAACATAGCCAGGACAACACTAGAGAATAGAAAAAAAGTGTTTGATTACCACAATTTATCATGTCCCATAACTCCGAAAAAGTATACCGAATTGATGAGAATGTGACGAGGATGAGATTTGAATTTTTCAGCCAGAATGGAGGTGGCTCTCCACAGGCCCACTTTCGACATACCGTACGCGGAATTGGAAAAGCCCGCCTTCTCATGATCCCCCACTTCTGCGTGCTTTAAGGTAATAAAAGCGACTATACATAATCATCGACGTCAATGACTGCTTTCAACGCAGGTAACCAATTATCCTCATTTAAGACAGCATGTGTTGGTGAAATAAAATAAACTACACAACGACCAAATGTGCTTACTCAAAGACGCCATGAGTTCATCCAGCTCGTGCAGGGACAGGTGACTCTTAAACTTGGCAGCCATCTCCTTTGACATTGAGCACAGCAACATCATAGCAGCCATCGTACTAGCGACATTAACAAGTCTGTACAAGCAATGACCATGTTATTTGTGTTGGCACACCTTGAGTCCTTCGCCATCAGTGGCAATAACCCCGTGCACATTTTCACTGTGGCTGTGTAATTCGTGGCAATAGTGACTCTGGCTTGCTCA
This sequence comes from Echinococcus granulosus, assembly GCF_000524195.1. NCBI lineage: Eukaryota > Metazoa > Platyhelminthes > Cestoda > Cyclophyllidea > Taeniidae > Echinococcus > Echinococcus granulosus. The sequence goes on along the minus strand of NW_020170404.1, from coordinate 341 downwards.
CCAAACGGTGCTGTGGAGTCAGTCTAGATGGTGGCAGGTTGATTGCATTTGTCTCATTGCCTGCTATTTTGACTGTCAACATCGAGGTAGAAGGTGGATCCATGTCAGTCAGTCATATTTTAGTCTCTTGCTAGCGTCAATGTAGCATGTGATGACGTCTTTTTGGAAGAGGAATGAACTTACGAATGTACGATGGATAAAGAAACACTAAGTAAGTGTGGACGTAGCATAGAATTTCGCATATGGATCTTTGAAAGCCTCTTTGCAAGCCTCGTATTTTGTCACGACATGCCTTTGTGTGGTATCCGAATCACAATATGGTACTCTGTGCCTTCGACTGT
>NW_020170405.1:1006792-1023842 GCF_000524195.1 Echinococcus granulosus | reverse complement strand
CTAGTGGTTGAGAGCTCAGCCAATCTGCGCGGCACGTTCGCGTGATCTGATTGAATGGAGGGTGGGTGGGAGGAACTAGCTCGCGTGGCCGCAGAACTGACACGTAGGTGGGCTGTCTGATTTGCTGACATATAAGAGAGCGCGTTCAGAGGCACTCGCCAACATTCCTAACTTCACGGTGAAGGAGATGTTCGTCCACTCACCAAAGCCGCGTGAAAGTGCATCGAGGCGTAGATACCACTCACACACTAATTCGCAGCAGGCGATCGAGTTAAGGAGAGTAAGTAATTCAACACATCTGGTTTCCGTACTTTCTGAGTTTGTCAACTGAGCGCCTACTACGAAACACCGCATCCTTGCATTAGGTAAAGAAGCAGAAGGCGGAACGTGCAAGACGAGCGCGGATTTCGGATAAGGTTTTGGAACTGCACGGACTCGCCCTCTCCATGGTTGGACAAGAGGTAAGTTGCCCATCAATTTACTGCTTTGTCATGATGAGGACACGTCTGTTCTGTGGTGCCTGACCACGTGGGCCAATTGGGTAGGCGATGTTGGTGTCTCGGTTACTGGGTCGATGCGATACGTAGCAGTAGGTAGGGCAGTAGTGGAGTTTAACAAGTGCAGCACGATGCTTTGACTGGACAAGTGAACTGGGTGATTATGTGTGCGTTGCAGGCGGAAAGCAGTGTTCGTATGGAGAAGGCAGAGATGTTGAACTTCTGCTGCGAGGTGTTGAGTGGTCTGCGCAAGCTGCTGGAGGAGAATCCGGAAGTGAAGGCTCGATTGCAGGCGAGTCACAGTAGTGGCAGTGCAACAACCACTGCTGTCTGCCACGGCTTCGTTTCCTTTCTCACCTCCGACTCCATCTCCGATTCTGCTTCCACCTCTGCCTCTGCCTCCGCCTTCACCGCTACCACAGCCACCACCTCCGTTTCAACATCTCGAATCACCTCTTGTGACAGTGGTGTCCACGAGTTACCTGCGTCACCATCACCCTCTCTCGTGCAACCATCCTCCATTGATTACAACAGCGTGAACCCTACTAACAGCTCCGCACAAGCGAAGGGTAGCAAGGAGATATGGAGGCCTTATCTCAACTGTTTATAGCTGAGGTTCATATAACACCTAGTTTCCTCTTCGATAGTTTTTATTTCCTCTATATGATGCCATGAGATCAATCTTCCTTGTGACACTTCTTATTCTTCAGAAAGTGGGCACTATAGCCACCTGTTATTAAGAAGGATGTCCCCACTTCTCCGACTGCTGTTATTACCTCCCACGGTATCCTCTCTCATGAACCTATTATGTCACAGTGGTAGACCGTTTCGGTGAGCCCTTCCATCCATGGGTAATAGAACTCACTTCTGATATGGTATGCCTTATTGCGTCTTCAGGGACGGCTTGAGGGCTAGAACGTCAGATTGAGCTACCGCATAAACAAACTGTTTAATTACAAAGTTGCTTGAGCACTGCTACCATGACCACTTTAGATTCATGGGAACGCGGATGCAGAGAGACTGTGTAAAGGTTTGGAGAATTGTTGTGCACTTGGAAAATGTGTCTCAGAACCGATAGTGTGGACATCAATATCGATAGAATGGTCTCAAACTTAACGTCGTGAGGTGATCAGTACCAGTTTGATATCCAAGTTCATCATATTATTGAATTGAGCAGTTCTATAGACGGTAGGTCTACTGGAGAGCACTGTATTGGCGTAAAGTGGGAAAAAAGTGTTGGACTTGACATTCATCATTCTGCGCTGTATGCTCTCGAAATGACCTAAGGTGTTCTTATCGTTGAAACCTTTTCCAAATTAGTTTTGGCATCATGAATAATAATGCATTATATTTTACCAAGTGGAAGTAGTTCAGACTGTGAATAGAACACGATAGGAATGGAATGTTGATGGAAACATGCGCAAAATATATTTTACTTACAAAAGCTTGGTACTTTGAGACAGGATAGTATGCTTGAACCGCTTGTCTCTCATTTTTAAGCGAAAAAACGCGTTGGACGAGATGATGGCAGGAAGCTGGTAATTTGAATCACGACATAATCTCTCATTGGATGGATCGTGTTTGTTTGGTATCCCCACGTGGGTAGCACCATTGCAAGTAACCGTACGCAGTAGTTAGGTGTTACCATCTGTGGAGCATCATTAGTCGGCAAAGTAACATTAATGCCACCACCCTCGCCATCTTTGAGGCACGACGACAAATCCTTTGCTTAATAATCCTAAAAAAGCATCACATCCGCGAGTTATCACACTGCACAGGGATTGGGGCCACATCTTGCGACCGCAGTTTGACACCTCTAGTATCCACTGTCAGAAGGCGTGTATTTGGCTGGGTAGGACATCCCTGCTAGGTCAGACATGACACATGGAATTGGCAACATAAATGTCCTACACACCGAATTCGAATATCACATGAGGTCTAATGAGCCGCTGCGTTGAGCCACTGAAGGTGAGAAAAACGGAATTGGAGGAGGGGTATAGTCATTAGTCCACACCTGATGCGAGCTAAACAGATGGCACAGACCTAACACTCATCGTGTGTAACCTTAACAGCATACGCACGTGGATTCAGAAGGTCGATCGGGGTGGGCAGGTGGACATTTTGACAGCCGATTTAGCCACTTCGCCTGTCTAAATTCATATTGTGCATCCCAGGTAGTAGATGAAAATACAAATGGCTATAAAGGAGGGGTCGAGGTTTTCTTCGTTTGACAGGATAAGTAAATTATCGTGGGTAGAAAAGCTAACCTAAATGCAGGAAAAATGGAACGCAACTTCTGATTAGCTTTCAAGGTTTGAGTACAGTACCGATGTGCATCAGCTAGAGCCAGGTAGTAAATCTGGGTTACGGTGGTTCTGATAAATGGAGTGAACTTGTGATGCATTCAACTGGTCAAAGCAATGGGAGTCGATCGCAGCTCCTTCATTCGACGAGGGTCCCATTCTTGTGTGTGGTTGATCATTCATGGCGGAAAACCCTGTTATGAATTAAAATGATATAACAAGCATCTTCAATAATTAACTGTTTAATTTGACGCATAATCCATTGTTTTGGTGTGAAAAAAAGGCTATGAGAATCGTCACAGTGAGAGCACAAGTGGTTTAATCGTTTTTGGGCTGTGTTTTCCCTCATCACAAAAGCGTGTTCCTCATAAATATTCGCCGACCTTACTAACATCTTCTAAGAATAAAAAGAGAGTAAACTTAAGGTAATGAGGAGTAACACTCTAATCGCTACAATCGGTCGTAGCATCAGTGCCAAAAAAAGGCTTTGGTGAATACAATAATCCTTGCTCCTACCAGACGTTACTGGATGGAACTAATAAGGCATTGGAATGGATGCCTTTGAGAGCCCCGAACAATAACAAACATGGATTTGGCGCATTCCTTCTGTCTGTCCCATAGGTTAAAAGCTACAATTGAAGAACTCGTCTTTACGATCCTCCAATACTACCACTAGAGTAAGTTGGTATGAAGTAGTTAATTTACTTAAAATTCAATTATGACTATTGCAATCCGTTCACGACTGCATTTATATTCAGATGAATTGTCCCCGTTCAGCTGTATGTTGTTGACTCGACTCCGATTCACTTTCTCTACTATGGACCACACAATCGCGGCGATGAACATTCTCAGCATATCTAATCAGCCGACTGACCGAGCACCCAGTCTACGTGTCACAAGATCAGCACTAACACTTTTGCAGCCATCCTTCTTTTCCACATTCACACCTATCTTCTCACCATAACCGAACTCACAGCCATCAACTTCTTTCCCAAAGACAATAATCAACGAGCAACAATCCCCAACAACAACACGAGTAACGGCAACAGTCTCACCAATTATCGTAGCAAGTGTTTGCTACCATTACCAATGGCAAAGACATTAAAATAGACATGACCATCTTCCCTGCTGACATCGGAGTTGATTGCTCCCCTTTTTCTGCAAATCAATTACAACAGATGAAATGCCGCAAGCATTGTATTTTTATGCTACCTCCTGAAGCTGTGAGCAGTGCCCTTATTTGCAATGACAACCAGTCTTAATCTTAAAACAATTGCACACCACAAGAGAGATAGGCGATAGCTGGTAAGGTAGGTAGTTAGGTAAGAACACAGGCAGTCGGGTAGGAAGGTGGTTAAGTAGGAAGGGCAAAAAGGACAGTTACTTGAAGCAATCTTGTGCTCCTACACTCGGAAAGTGATGAAATTGATTTAAGTTGATTGATTAACTTGGGCATTCCAGCGTTCTTTACTAAGCTTGTTGCGGAACATCAGATTGGCAAAGCGTCGCAAGAAGAAGTGGATGCGGCTTTGAGAATCCAAAATTTGTTACTCAACCAAAGTATTTGTCCACTTGAAGCAGGTTTACTTGCTACTGTTTACATTCCTTTGTGGATGGAGGCATTGTGAACAAACGGAAGTACTAGAAGGCCCAGCTTGCAGTGAATAAAGAGTAGACGTATTTGAATACAAAAGCAAGTGGGTGTCATTCAGCTGCCAACAACAGAAGATATATTATTGCACTGAATTCCGTAAAGGCAATCGGTACGGATGAAGTAGTCACCAGGTGACTACTGATGTGCAATCTACATTTAGGCAGTTATTTGTCAAACAGCAACGGTATACAAACACAAATAACGCTGTATATTCAGAAGGTCATAATCAAAGCACAGAAATGAGGGGGTAGTAAACGAGAAGGCATGGCAAAAGAGGGTAAGGTAAGAAAAAAAAGTAAACAGTTCGTTACCTTCTTCGTTAATAGGACTTTGGTTTTCCTCTCCCTCCTGTCTTTATGCAAGACACTACCCCAAGTCCATAGACTGGAAGACTACATTTCTCCATAACGGTAAGGGTAAAGCATTGATTACTTTTCTTCAGCCCATTTCAGTAGCACATGTAAGTTGTCATGCTCCACGACACACACCAAATGCAGAAGTGGTTCAAGTGAGGCGATGTCACTGGTCAATTTACTGATCGCATTTTAAAACATGTTACATTTTGGACTTGTAGTCTTGTTGCTCCTTAGTTGTTGTAGCGGCTTCATATTATTAGTTTGTGTTGGTGACTCAAAGGACCGTTGCACAAACACATGGAAATGAAAAAACCTTTGGAGGTTGTTTTGCGCTTAGCAGTCATGATATCACAATGGTAATTCTCCTCAGAGACGGATACGCGTGCAAGGTTGTCACACATCATTGTGATGCTGTCACCGTACCTTAATTACTGCCGCTTTGATCCACATCGTACTCATTTTCCAACACTTTCCTTGACCTTCATTTTAGCTTCTTTTACGGAGCGAAGTAATAGCCTTTAACCTGTCACAATTGCATGGGAGTTTATGAACGTGATCCATAAATTGCAGGATAGCCAACTTGACTGGAAGAACCGCAGATACATCTGCATGCGATGTGAAGGTAACTAGATTTTCCCATATAACTCCTTGCCCACCCTAGATGCGTAAATCATGGGGGTTGCGGCTAGAGTGGTGATGCTCTCAGTAGAGGTGATGACAGGTAAGTAGGAGCGTCGGTTACTCGTAAGAAACTGCAGACGATCTAGTTGGAGTCATGGTCGCGCACTCGTAGGTGCTCACATCCTGACGATAATTCCCACCGTAAAAGTTGACTTTTGACTAATATGCCTTCCGCATATATGAATCTGTTTGTTCACTCAATGCAAAACACTTATCGAAAGTTTACCTACTTGCTTGCCAATCTTATCACAGCTTGCTAGATATACTCGAGGGAATTTTCAGCAACTGTACATTTGTAGGAGCTTTAGCCGGGTGGAAGCTTTGCTTTCTGTTAGTGTCACAAATTTATCAACGAGATTATGGAGACTGAGGTGGGAAGACTTAACTAACCGGGGAGGGCATTTCGGTCGACGAAAGGCCATTGGCATCTTTCACCTTAATTGCATGGCATTAATTTCTAGGTCTCTTATAAATGCCTCTTTCTCAGGAACAAGCTGCGATTGAGGGCAGTGAGAGTAATGATTCCGAAGTCATTTGATTGGAAGGAGCAATAAAAATAATTAAAACAAAATGCTATTTCCCGACATTTTAGATTGACGAAATGGCGAATTGCAAGGACCACACGGTAATTTGATAATCTCGTCAACTCTACTTTTGTACCAAAAACTGACGAGTAAATTACCCTTCTAGACAACTTGGCCATCCATGTAAATATCAGTCTAGGTGTCGTAATATTCAAAAGGTAGGATTCGTCATGCTTTTTTTTCAATTGTTGATGATGCGGATGCATTGCAACCATTTCAATTTCTTAATTTGATTTTATCATCCATGTTCCAAATAGGCTCAAAGAACCATTTTAGGACAGCATTATTGCCCAGAATCGAAAATTAGCACTAGATTAGTGCCGCGATGTTTGCTTGTTATTAACTTCATTTTCGTTTGTGGGTCCCACGACGCAATGATCAGACGATATTTGTTATGGCACTTTGGTGCTATGGTGTTGGATGAATGCCAGCCTTTCAAACGCCAATAAAAAGCTTTCGTCCGTATTGTTATACTGCCAGGAATGGTTTGGTGTGCTACAAAGCACACAATGAACTCCTTTGCCAGAGTGATATACGGAATCCGGAAGAGCAGCAGTGCCATCAAGTGGGGTTTTTCGTGTTAGTTCAGTGGGGTTGGTGCGACAAGTCTGGGGATGCGAGTGCCACTCACGCCTCCATTTAAATCGACTGAAAGTGGAAGGGGAAGGTGTCGCTTGGTGACCGTCGCTCAATTAATTTACTTGTAAAGGGCCACGAGATAAGGGTTGAAGACACGTCCACTTTCATTTGCACCGCTTTTGAGTCGGTTGCCATGGCGTGTGAGAGGCGGGTAAAACGGCAACAGGTGGACAGCAGGAAGACTTCTAACTTCGCTTCACTTCGCATATGTGCACGATTTGTGAGGATGAATTAAAAGGTGGGCCGCCTTGCTCTCGGTAGGTGCAGTGATATAATCAGGTGGAGAGACAGGCCCAGGCGAAAAGGGGTGCAGTGGGATGGGAGTCAGCTATGTAAAATTAATCCCACTTGAGATGTACGACGAACGCTTTAATATGTATCGAAGTTCTAATCTGCGCAACATCACTCTCGTTCGTCTTACTGGAAGTGAATACCTGATTGTCAAATAGCATTCGTCTAATTCAAACCGTCATCACTTGTGTTGATATCAATCCTTTCATGTGTATGTATTACATTACTATTCGACAGATGAGATGAGTCTGATGAAAAGTAATTAGCCATGAAATTGTTAAATGGAAAATATGAACAAAGGTGTTCATGAATGTGTAAATCCTTCGTAATTTGTCGGCCATTCTTCCTTCGAAACGTTTATGATCCACTGATACTAGCACAATTTTCTAGATTACCATCCTTATAAAAGGAAAAAATGGGTCCTTTGGTTTTTCGTTAGAGTTTTCTCTCAAGGCATTATAGCACCTACTTCTCTCGTTACGATTTATCCCAGACAACTTTTTATTCAATGTCAATCAAAAAGTGCAAATTTCGTGCAATTTAAAGCTAAGCTTTACGTTATGAAAGAAAGAAAGCACCACCGACTGTTAAGTAGGTGTAGTAAATGGCATCATTTCTCCTCACTGTCAAGGTGACGGCGGGTCCATAGCCTATGCATCCTCCTGTACGTCATCGATCAACTTGCGTGGCCACAGAAGAGTGAAATCTACACGTTCCTTCCATAATCTACATTTTCCTCTCCTAAGTGACAAGGACATCCCACTTATTGTGAACAATGCATTGATAAACGTATTCTCAATGCTCACCAATTATTGCATTACAAATTTCATAACTGAGTAGACCTATAAATATCTTCAGTGGCCTACTGGATTATGAAGATATCTGTCGCAAGTCCTTTTCAAAGAAAGTATGATACAGAAGCCTGATGCACTAAACTTCTCCCTGTTTTAAACCACTGATTGGAACTGAGAGTGAATGGAGGCAGATGCTGAAATAATGAAGTGACTGGTCCCGACTTCTTTAATTGATTTTTCTGAGTCATCGTAGCTTTTCAAAGAGGGGAGAACTGAGGGGGTTGAGGAAAGGGGGGAATAGAAGTGACAGATCATCCATACCCTATCTCATAAGCATATGCTAAACAAACACACAGGTGTTGAGCAAGCTACTTCGCCGGTCAGGTGGCTTTACGTGACCTGTTGTGAAGGCGTTGCGCAAGTGAGTCTCGCGTCGCACTCATCCCCCTCATCTCAGGAGTGTCATTGCCTATATCCCCGATCTCTGCTGAATTATGCATTCTATGTCACAAGGCATACAAAAGGTAAGGTTCGGTGAAACCATAAACCGCTTCCTTCGCCCTGGCGTCCCCCCCTCTCTACACCCAGTAGTAGTTCACATTCCTCCTTATTTCCCTTTCCACCTGATCCGCATATTTTAAATGGGTGTAAATGTAGCTGTCTAGTGGTTGAGAGCTCAGCCAATCTGCGCGGCACGTTCGCGTGATCTGATTGAATGGAGGGTGGGTGGGAGGAACTAGCTCGCGTGGCCGCAGAACTGACACGTAGGTGGGCTGTCTGATTTGCTGACATATAAGAGAGCGCGTTCAGAGGCACTCGCCAACATTCCTAACTTCACGGTGAAGGAGATGTTCGTCCACTCACCAAAGCCGCGTGAAAGTGCATCGAGGCGTAGATACCACTCACACACTAATTCGCAGCAGGCGATCGAGTTAAGGAGAGTAAGTAATTCAACACATCTGGTTTCCGTACTTTCTGAGTTTGTCAACTGAGCGCCTACTACGAAACACCGCATCCTTGCATTAGGTAAAGAAGCAGAAGGCGGAACGTGCAAGACGAGCGCGGATTTCGGATAAGGTTTTGGAACTGCACGGACTCGCCCTCTCCATGGTTGGACAAGAGGTAAGTTGCCCATCAATTTACTGCTTTGTCATGATGAGGACACGTCTGTTCTGTGGTGCCTGACCACGTGGGCCAATTGGGTAGGCGATGTTGGTGTCTCGGTTACTGGGTCGATGCGATACGTAGCAGTAGGTAGGGCAGTAGTGGAGTTTAACAAGTGCAGCACGATGCTTTGACTGGACAAGTGAACTGGGTGATTATGTGTGCGTTGCAGGCGGAAAGCAGTGTTCGTATGGAGAAGGCAGAGATGTTGAACTTCTGCTGCGAGGTGTTGAGTGGTCTGCGCAAGCTGCTGGAGGAGAATCCGGAAGTGAAGGCTCGATTGCAGGCGAGTCACAGTAGTGGCAGTGCAACAACCACTGCTGTCTGCCACGGCTTCGTTTCCTTTCTCACCTCCGACTCCATCTCCGATTCTGCTTCCACCTCTGCCTCTGCCTCCGCCTTCACCGCTACCACAGCCACCACCTCCGTTTCAACATCTCGAATCACCTCTTGTGACAGTGGTGTCCACGAGTTACCTGCGTCACCATCACCCTCTCTCGTGCAACCATCCTCCATTGATTACAACAGCGTGAACCCTACTAACAGCTCCGCACAAGCGAAGGGTAGCAAGGAGATATGGAGGCCTTATCTCAACTGTTTATAGCTGAGGTTCATATAACACCTAGTTTCCTCTTCGATAGTTTTTATTTCCTCTATATGATGCCATGAGATCAATCTTCCTTGTGACACTTCTTATTCTTCAGAAAGTGGGCACTATAGCCACCTGTTATTAAGAAGGATGTCCCCACTTCTCCGACTGCTGTTATTACCTCCCACGGTATCCTCTCTCATGAACCTATTATGTCACAGTGGTAGACCGTTTCGGTGAGCCCTTCCATCCATGGGTAATAGAACTCACTTCTGATATGGTATGCCTTATTGCGTCTTCAGGGACGGCTTGAGGGCTAGAACGTCAGATTGAGCTACCGCATAAACAAACTGTTTAATTACAAAGTTGCTTGAGCACTGCTACCATGACCACTTTAGATTCATGGGAACGCGGATGCAGAGAGACTGTGTAAAGGTTTGGAGAATTGTTGTGCACTTGGAAAATGTGTCTCAGAACCGATAGTGTGGACATCAATATCGATAGAATGGTCTCAAACTTAACGTCGTGAGGTGATCAGTACCAGTTTGATATCCAAGTTCATCATATTATTGAATTGAGCAGTTCTATAGACGGTAGGTCTACTGGAGAGCACTGTATTGGCGTAAAGTGGGAAAAAAGTGTTGGACTTGACATTCATCATTCTGCGCTGTATGCTCTCGAAATGACCTAAGGTGTTCTTATCGTTGAAACCTTTTCCAAATTAGTTTTGGCATCATGAATAATAATGCATTATATTTTACCAAGTGGAAGTAGTTCAGACTGTGAATAGAACACGATAGGAATGGAATGTTGATGGAAACATGCGCAAAATATATTTTACTTACAAAAGCTTGGTACTTTGAGACAGGATAGTATGCTTGAACCGCTTGTCTCTCATTTTTAAGCGAAAAAACGCGTTGGACGAGATGATGGCAGGAAGCTGGTAATTTGAATCACGACATAATCTCTCATTGGATGGATCGTGTTTGTTTGGTATCCCCACGTGGGTAGCACCATTGCAAGTAACCGTACGCAGTAGTTAGGTGTTACCATCTGTGGAGCATCATTAGTCGGCAAAGTAACATTAATGCCACCACCCTCGCCATCTTTGAGGCACGACGACAAATCCTTTGCTTAATAATCCTAAAAAAGCATCACATCCGCGAGTTATCACACTGCACAGGGATTGGGGCCACATCTTGCGACCGCAGTTTGACACCTCTAGTATCCACTGTCAGAAGGCGTGTATTTGGCTGGGTAGGACATCCCTGCTAGGTCAGACATGACACATGGAATTGGCAACATAAATGTCCTACACACCGAATTCGAATATCACATGAGGTCTAATGAGCCGCTGCGTTGAGCCACTGAAGGTGAGAAAAACGGAATTGGAGGAGGGGTATAGTCATTAGTCCACACCTGATGCGAGCTAAACAGATGGCACAGACCTAACACTCATCGTGTGTAACCTTAACAGCATACGCACGTGGATTCAGAAGGTCGATCGGGGTGGGCAGGTGGACATTTTGACAGCCGATTTAGCCACTTCGCCTGTCTAAATTCATATTGTGCATCCCAGGTAGTAGATGAAAATACAAATGGCTATAAAGGAGGGGTCGAGGTTTTCTTCGTTTGACAGGATAAGTAAATTATCGTGGGTAGAAAAGCTAACCTAAATGCAGGAAAAATGGAACGCAACTTCTGATTAGCTTTCAAGGTTTGAGTACAGTACCGATGTGCATCAGCTAGAGCCAGGTAGTAAATCTGGGTTACGGTGGTTCTGATAAATGGAGTGAACTTGTGATGCATTCAACTGGTCAAAGCAATGGGAGTCGATCGCAGCTCCTTCATTCGACGAGGGTCCCATTCTTGTGTGTGGTTGATCATTCATGGCGGAAAACCCTGTTATGAATTAAAATGATATAACAAGCATCTTCAATAATTAACTGTTTAATTTGACGCATAATCCATTGTTTTGGTGTGAAAAAAAGGCTATGAGAATCGTCACAGTGAGAGCACAAGTGGTTTAATCGTTTTTGGGCTGTGTTTTCCCTCATCACAAAAGCGTGTTCCTCATAAATATTCGCCGACCTTACTAACATCTTCTAAGAATAAAAAGAGAGTAAACTTAAGGTAATGAGGAGTAACACTCTAATCGCTACAATCGGTCGTAGCATCAGTGCCAAAAAAAGGCTTTGGTGAATACAATAATCCTTGCTCCTACCAGACGTTACTGGATGGAACTAATAAGGCATTGGAATGGATGCCTTTGAGAGCCCCGAACAATAACAAACATGGATTTGGCGCATTCCTTCTGTCTGTCCCATAGGTTAAAAGCTACAATTGAAGAACTCGTCTTTACGATCCTCCAATACTACCACTAGAGTAAGTTGGTATGAAGTAGTTAATTTACTTAAAATTCAATTATGACTATTGCAATCCGTTCACGACTGCATTTATATTCAGATGAATTGTCCCCGTTCAGCTGTATGTTGTTGACTCGACTCCGATTCACTTTCTCTACTATGGACCACACAATCGCGGCGATGAACATTCTCAGCATATCTAATCAGCCGACTGACCGAGCACCCAGTCTACGTGTCACAAGATCAGCACTAACACTTTTGCAGCCATCCTTCTTTTCCACATTCACACCTATCTTCTCACCATAACCGAACTCACAGCCATCAACTTCTTTCCCAAAGACAATAATCAACGAGCAACAATCCCCAACAACAACACGAGTAACGGCAACAGTCTCACCAATTATCGTAGCAAGTGTTTGCTACCATTACCAATGGCAAAGACATTAAAATAGACATGACCATCTTCCCTGCTGACATCGGAGTTGATTGCTCCCCTTTTTCTGCAAATCAATTACAACAGATGAAATGCCGCAAGCATTGTATTTTTATGCTACCTCCTGAAGCTGTGAGCAGTGCCCTTATTTGCAATGACAACCAGTCTTAATCTTAAAACAATTGCACACCACAAGAGAGATAGGCGATAGCTGGTAAGGTAGGTAGTTAGGTAAGAACACAGGCAGTCGGGTAGGAAGGTGGTTAAGTAGGAAGGGCAAAAAGGACAGTTACTTGAAGCAATCTTGTGCTCCTACACTCGGAAAGTGATGAAATTGATTTAAGTTGATTGATTAACTTGGGCATTCCAGCGTTCTTTACTAAGCTTGTTGCGGAACATCAGATTGGCAAAGCGTCGCAAGAAGAAGTGGATGCGGCTTTGAGAATCCAAAATTTGTTACTCAACCAAAGTATTTGTCCACTTGAAGCAGGTTTACTTGCTACTGTTTACATTCCTTTGTGGATGGAGGCATTGTGAACAAACGGAAGTACTAGAAGGCCCAGCTTGCAGTGAATAAAGAGTAGACGTATTTGAATACAAAAGCAAGTGGGTGTCATTCAGCTGCCAACAACAGAAGATATATTATTGCACTGAATTCCGTAAAGGCAATCGGTACGGATGAAGTAGTCACCAGGTGACTACTGATGTGCAATCTACATTTAGGCAGTTATTTGTCAAACAGCAACGGTATACAAACACAAATAACGCTGTATATTCAGAAGGTCATAATCAAAGCACAGAAATGAGGGGGTAGTAAACGAGAAGGCATGGCAAAAGAGGGTAAGGTAAGAAAAAAAAGTAAACAGTTCGTTACCTTCTTCGTTAATAGGACTTTGGTTTTCCTCTCCCTCCTGTCTTTATGCAAGACACTACCCCAAGTCCATAGACTGGAAGACTACATTTCTCCATAACGGTAAGGGTAAAGCATTGATTACTTTTCTTCAGCCCATTTCAGTAGCACATGTAAGTTGTCATGCTCCACGACACACACCAAATGCAGAAGTGGTTCAAGTGAGGCGATGTCACTGGTCAATTTACTGATCGCATTTTAAAACATGTTACATTTTGGACTTGTAGTCTTGTTGCTCCTTAGTTGTTGTAGCGGCTTCATATTATTAGTTTGTGTTGGTGACTCAAAGGACCGTTGCACAAACACATGGAAATGAAAAAACCTTTGGAGGTTGTTTTGCGCTTAGCAGTCATGATATCACAATGGTAATTCTCCTCAGAGACGGATACGCGTGCAAGGTTGTCACACATCATTGTGATGCTGTCACCGTACCTTAATTACTGCCGCTTTGATCCACATCGTACTCATTTTCCAACACTTTCCTTGACCTTCATTTTAGCTTCTTTTACGGAGCGAAGTAATAGCCTTTAACCTGTCACAATTGCATGGGAGTTTATGAACGTGATCCATAAATTGCAGGATAGCCAACTTGACTGGAAGAACCGCAGATACATCTGCATGCGATGTGAAGGTAACTAGATTTTCCCATATAACTCCTTGCCCACCCTAGATGCGTAAATCATGGGGGTTGCGGCTAGAGTGGTGATGCTCTCAGTAGAGGTGATGACAGGTAAGTAGGAGCGTCGGTTACTCGTAAGAAACTGCAGACGATCTAGTTGGAGTCATGGTCGCGCACTCGTAGGTGCTCACATCCTGACGATAATTCCCACCGTAAAAGTTGACTTTTGACTAATATGCCTTCCGCATATATGAATCTGTTTGTTCACTCAATGCAAAACACTTATCGAAAGTTTACCTACTTGCTTGCCAATCTTATCACAGCTTGCTAGATATACTCGAGGGAATTTTCAGCAACTGTACATTTGTAGGAGCTTTAGCCGGGTGGAAGCTTTGCTTTCTGTTAGTGTCACAAATTTATCAACGAGATTATGGAGACTGAGGTGGGAAGACTTAACTAACCGGGGAGGGCATTTCGGTCGACGAAAGGCCATTGGCATCTTTCACCTTAATTGCATGGCATTAATTTCTAGGTCTCTTATAAATGCCTCTTTCTCAGGAACAAGCTGCGATTGAGGGCAGTGAGAGTAATGATTCCGAAGTCATTTGATTGGAAGGAGCAATAAAAATAATTAAAACAAAATGCTATTTCCCGACATTTTAGATTGACGAAATGGCGAATTGCAAGGACCACACGGTAATTTGATAATCTCGTCAACTCTACTTTTGTACCAAAAACTGACGAGTAAATTACCCTTCTAGACAACTTGGCCATCCATGTAAATATCAGTCTAGGTGTCGTAATATTCAAAAGGTAGGATTCGTCATGCTTTTTTTTCAATTGTTGATGATGCGGATGCATTGCAACCATTTCAATTTCTTAATTTGATTTTATCATCCATGTTCCAAATAGGCTCAAAGAACCATTTTAGGACAGCATTATTGCCCAGAATCGAAAATTAGCACTAGATTAGTGCCGCGATGTTTGCTTGTTATTAACTTCATTTTCGTTTGTGGGTCCCACGACGCAATGATCAGACGATATTTGTTATGGCACTTTGGTGCTATGGTGTTGGATGAATGCCAGCCTTTCAAACGCCAATAAAAAGCTTTCGTCCGTATTGTTATACTGCCAGGAATGGTTTGGTGTGCTACAAAGCACACAATGAACTCCTTTGCCAGAGTGATATACGGAATCCGGAAGAGCAGCAGTGCCATCAAGTGGGGTTTTTCGTGTTAGTTCAGTGGGGTTGGTGCGACAAGTCTGGGGATGCGAGTGCCACTCACGCCTCCATTTAAATCGACTGAAAGTGGAAGGGGAAGGTGTCGCTTGGTGACCGTCGCTCAATTAATTTACTTGTAAAGGGCCACGAGATAAGGGTTGAAGACACGTCCACTTTCATTTGCACCGCTTTTGAGTCGGTTGCCATGGCGTGTGAGAGGCGGGTAAAACGGCAACAGGTGGACAGCAGGAAGACTTCTAACTTCGCTTCACTTCGCATATGTGCACGATTTGTGAGGATGAATTAAAAGGTGGGCCGCCTTGCTCTCGGTAGGTGCAGTGATATAATCAGGTGGAGAGACAGGCCCAGGCGAAAAGGGGTGCAGTGGGATGGGAGTCAGCTATGTAAAATTAATCCCACTTGAGATGTACGACGAACGCTTTAATATGTATCGAAGTTCTAATCTGCGCAACATCACTCTCGTTCGTCTTACTGGAAGTGAATACCTGATTGTCAAATAGCATTCGTCTAATTCAAACCGTCATCACTTGTGTTGATATCAATCCTTTCATGTGTATGTATTACATTACTATTCGACAGATGAGATGAGTCTGATGAAAAGTAATTAGCCATGAAATTGTTAAATGGAAAATATGAACAAAGGTGTTCATGAATGTGTAAATCCTTCGTAATTTGTCGGCCATTCTTCCTTCGAAACGTTTATGATCCACTGATACTAGCACAATTTTCTAGATTACCATCCTTATAAAAGGAAAAAATGGGTCCTTTGGTTTTTCGTTAGAGTTTTCTCTCAAGGCATTATAGCACCTACTTCTCTCGTTACGATTTATCCCAGACAACTTTTTATTCAATGTCAATCAAAAAGTGCAAATTTCGTGCAATTTAAAGCTAAGCTTTACGTTATGAAAGAAAGAAAGCACCACCGACTGTTAAGTAGGTGTAGTAAATGGCATCATTTCTCCTCACTGTCAAGGTGACGGCGGGTCCATAGCCTATGCATCCTCCTGTACGTCATCGATCAACTTGCGTGGCCACAGAAGAGTGAAATCTACACGTTCCTTCCATAATCTACATTTTCCTCTCCTAAGTGACAAGGACATCCCACTTATTGTGAACAATGCATTGATAAACGTATTCTCAATGCTCACCAATTATTGCATTACAAATTTCATAACTGAGTAGACCTATAAATATCTTCAGTGGCCTACTGGATTATGAAGATATCTGTCGCAAGTCCTTTTCAAAGAAAGTATGATACAGAAGCCTGATGCACTAAACTTCTCCCTGTTTTAAACCACTGATTGGAACTGAGAGTGAATGGAGGCAGATGCTGAAATAATGAAGTGACTGGTCCCGACTTCTTTAATTGATTTTTCTGAGTCATCGTAGCTTTTCAAAGAGGGGAGAACTGAGGGGGTTGAGGAAAGGGGGGAATAGAAGTGACAGATCATCCATACCCTATCTCATAAGCATATGCTAAACAAACACACAGGTGTTGAGCAAGCTACTTCGCCGGTCAGGTGGCTTTACGTGACCTGTTGTGAAGGCGTTGCGCAAGTGAGTCTCGCGTCGCACTCATCCCCCTCATCTCAGGAGTGTCATTGCCTATATCCCCGATCTCTGCTGAATTATGCATTCTATGTCACAAGGCATACAAAAGGTAAGGTTCGGTGAAACCATAAACCGCTTCCTTCGCCCTGGCGTCCCCCCCTCTCTACACCCAGTAGTAGTTCACATTCCTCCTTATTTCCCTTTCCACCTGATCCGCATATTTTAAATGGGTGTAAATGTAGCTGTGGAAATTTCCTTCCCTTCCACTGGTGGTGGTGATGGCAATGGTTTTGACTGTGATGTAGACAGTCGATTGGCAGCTCATAAAACCCCGTACCTTCGTTGAAGTCTTGCAACAGCGTGTTCTTAATGGCTT
>NW_020170405.1:1003602-1006692 GCF_000524195.1 Echinococcus granulosus | reverse complement strand
TGGTGCTATCTTCTTTGAAGGTTGTGCAAGAAAAGCCATCTACAGATGGTCAGAAAGTAGGACGAAGATTAATTACTCTCCATGTTGTCTGATTCTAGATAGAGGGCATAATGCATTAAAATGCGCAGTCACAAAATCGATAGCTGTACACTAGAAAGAACTATCAAGTGGGAATTGTAATAATGCATTATTTTCTCGGCAATGCCCACGATATGTGCAAGCGCTAGATGGTGAGTCGAGTCAGACGTTTGGGGTTGGTGTGTGCGTGTAGGAAAAGGTGCCGCATCCGCCGGAGTGAAGGACAAGAAGGATGCGATCAGGGGATTTCCTTGATAAGGGAACTGCCTAACTCTTCTTCTCTCTTCCTGAAATGCTGTGAGCGATTCGTATGAACAGTGAGTGTGGTGCCTGGACTATGTCTACCCACTCTGTTCTCTTTTTTCCTAGGTCAACAAAAGGAATATGGAGCGTCGACGCTGAGCTTACTTTTAGGACAAACTGTTAACCCATCGCAGTCTTGCTGTCTCCTTTGTTAATAAAAGTGTGAGCTGTGTCTCTGCTTTCCCTAACTCATCTTGTTTTATGCTGTTCAGTTCTACAAATTGTTCTGCATCTGCACAGCAGTAGTTGGGGTTCGGTAGCTACCATGCAGACATTATGTGTACAGAATCTTCTCATCTAACTAAAAGTTTTCCTTCCTCATAAAGCAAGAATTGGAAACGTACACAACACCACCATCCTATTTGGTTGGTTAATTAAATTAAAAGTGGGCTATATCGGCATGTTTGGCTGAAAATTAGGCTCGATTTCTATTCCCGGGTCACAATTTTAGCCGTAGCAGCAGCTGCATCAAAAGGCTGAGGTCATGGGTCTTCTGAGCCAGAGCATGAGTATGCTACAGAGCTTATATGAATTTGTTAATAGCGAACCGGAACTAAAAGTGAAAGTACACAGGCTGGGGCTCTCATTAGTGGAAAAGTCGGAATAGCAGCAAGTTCGACGCCAGGGCACGACCTTCAAGTCCAAGGAGGCTGTAGGAGAGGATTTCTGAAAAAAAGTCAAGGAGATCGTATCTCCTTGAGCCTTGGCTTTCAGGCACGAGGAAAGTCACCATGCATTGACAACTTCTACGCCTCTAACAACGCCTTCCTCCCATCTGCAGCACAAGCGTTTGCCCACAAAGCCAAAAATGAAAAGGGGGAGCGATGATAGTGGCCTCATTATTTCCATTCTTCCACGTCGACCGAAACCATTGTCAATTCTTCCTTCCACACCCCTTCCACTTTACTTTTCGGCACTTTGGAGAATTTTAGTCGAATAAACAACCTTGTTAATTTACTTCAACCGATATCTAACAGCTCTATCATGATTGAGCGAGAGTAACTTGGTCATTTGCCATGCCTTCTTGCTACTAAAGGCCCCACCTTGGGAGCCTTTCGAAAAAATTCTCTTACCCACAAATTGTTGTCAAAGTAGAGAAAGGGACCATTTTTGAAGTATCGAACGTATACCACTTAAAAATCACTATCCACAAGGGGATTTTCTTTCCCACCTTTCCAATCCCAGCAAACCTTTATTTACATTTAAATGTTTTCAGTTTTCCCTAATGGTGCCGAGCATATGAAGACAGCAGCGCAACGAGTGCCTCCACTCAAATAGATAATTATGCTTAGGATTTGGCTCTGCTTATAAAGTTACGTAGAGCATTTAAAATGAAAATCACACCATCAGTTTATAACGCTGAATAAAATTCTGAATTTTCCATCATTGCGATGCCGGTGGCTAGTAGCGAATGTGCAAATTGAATGGGGAGTTCGCCCACTGAAGATAAGTTAATCCTGTACTCTGCAATTAAATTAAGCAGTAAGAAGTTAAACGGGTCTGATGATTGCAATTATGAGTTAGTTTGCATGAAAAAGTACTTCTCAACCAATGAATTGTGCAGGTGTCGCAGCACCAACGACTTGTGTTAGTGATGGATGCTCTAAAATACAGCTTTTTGGAATAACATTGAAGGAGTGTTGGATTTATCATGATGAGTAGCTTGTTCATGGTGGTGTTATTTTCCAGGCCTATTAGCAGCGTTTTATTTTTCTCATGTTTTTCAAAGTTCCATTCGAACTATCTGGCAGCGTGGGAAAACAGGGGAGGAGAAAGAAGGCGAAGGGGAGAAAAGGAGCTTTTGGTCATCATTCATCGTGTGAAGAACGACTTCGTTTGACCCCTATAAACACTCTCAAGCACGGAAGGTCAAAACAAACACAAGTTATCAGATCGGTCAGCTATTTTGATTGCTGACTACCATCACCTTTTTAGCAGTGTAGCGGTGACGCATATGGAAAAAATTGACAGTTCAACGTAGTAAATACGAAACCAAATTTTCTTTAGCATTAAAAATGTGCAGACTGTAAGACTAGCTGATTTATCACAATGCGAGAGATGATAATGTAAATGTCAAGTTCACTCCCCCTTCATTCAATAAAGCTGGTGGAAGGGGAGCACACCCTAGTGTTTGCCATTCAATCACTTAACAAATAAGGCGCCACGAGACAACTCCTCCCTCTGTCCCAGTTGCCATGGTACGAGAAAGCATAGCACACTGGCAGATGGTCACTTTGCTTTAATTCCCATTTCGAATGGGTAAACAGGTGTATGAAAAGAGAGTAAGATAGAGCAAAATGAAAGACTGGTGTCAAATTCTCCCACACACCAAATAAAGTACATTACGTTGCCTTCGATTAGCTTGCTAGATTACTTGCATCCCTTTCAGCCCACGTACAGTATTAAAAAATGGCACCTTTAATCATTCGTCAACAAACTTCTCTGGTAACCATAGAAATGGCATTAATATTTTTCTTTAGAGTGGAAGTGTTACCTTAATGTTAGGTGAATTGTCATTTGTTGCGTTGATCAACGTGATTTGTAAGTGATATTATGATGAAAATAAGTCAAACCACTCTTTTGTTGTTAGTGTTGTGGTATGTGGGTGTATGCAAATACGTATATGTGTATATATTGAATGCAAATGATAAGAGAGGCACCACTTCGTGAAGCATTTGAATAGTTTCCATCTTTGATTTTCCAAACCCC
>NW_020170405.1:998940-1003502 GCF_000524195.1 Echinococcus granulosus | reverse complement strand
TTTTTTTAACTTCATCATTAAAGTCTCCATTTGAGTCAACACTCTTATTTTGACGGGTCTTCCACTGACGTCTTCTTCAAGTGAATGGCTCAGAACAGATGTACTAGTTAGATTAATTTGGTCACATGTAGTGTAATCATCCACCTCAAGTCAACAACTGCTTGTTCTTCACTTTACTCTCCCTTCTTTGTCGTGGGAATGGCGTGTGCTTATCTCGATAGCACATATTAGTTCAAGACACATATGGCCTTCTTTCTTTGGAGCGATTAATGTGGAAGTGGTGGGGAAATAAGGAAGCCACTTTGTCTGAATCGCGTTGTGGAACCGCCAAGCTAAAGACTGGTGGAGCTGTCGGCGAGGAAGTATTTGGCGGAAGTGTGGCTGGTGAACGCGAGTACGGAATGGCAGTAGGTGCTAAACCTCGATTCTGCAACCTTGTAGCACATGTAGGTAGCATGGACCCTCAAACTGCAATGGCAATTCACGACCATCCCCTAGCTGGCGGTATTCTACCTACTCAGGAACAGAACAGCACTGCAGTTTGAATAAAATAAGTAAGTTAAGATGTTCTGCAACTTCTTGGTCGTGTCCTTGCATCACTCGCTCACAAATGTCCCAGTAGAATGCCCTACTCTGACACAAAATGTAAGGCACTGTATGTTGTTCTGCATACCTCTCAAAATTGTTGTTGAAACTGTTTTATTTCTACGAAATTAGCACAGAAATTTTTGCTCCAAGTTCCTCAGAAATTGATAAGCTTTTCATGCATCATTTGCATGGGTGTTGATATTTAAGTCAAGTAAGAAAATCCTTGGGCTTTTGCAGTTTATTTTACGTTGACATTTAAAGAATGTTCAGAAACACATATTGTGGTCCGTGAACTTACTTACCACTAATTTTGAATGCAAACCGAAGTGTACTTCTGTGAACGTGATGAACCAATTTTTCATCTTTATTAAAAAGCATTGTGGGCAATCTAGGGATTACAATGGCAGGATCAATGTGGCTTCTTGTACTCAACAAATATACATGTAGCAAAGCCCACTAAAGCGTAGGATGGGAATACTGCGTTGGATGCAAAGACTTCTTCAAGACTGCTGAAGTCGGTCTATTAAAAGGAATGAAACGTTTCTCTTTAAACTGGATTGATGCGAGATTGTGGATGTCATGTCATGGAATTGAAAAGATGCTTTTCTAACCCTATCATTATTTAATATCTGTCTCTGCCTCAGATTTAGATGGAGTGCTAGACTGTCTGAGGCGACGCAATGTGACACACTGCTCCACTCCGTCTGCAGGCGGGTCGCGTGGCGTTGATTTGCACCGCGGATGTATGGGTTGTTCGATGGATTTGTGGTTCACTCATCAGAGAATGCATTTGCTTTATACATCACTCGTTGACGCAAGATGCGACAGATTCTAATAGTGAAACTGCTCCTCTCGGTCTAGTCCGGATTTATTACCAATTCTGAATCTGTTCGAAGAACGAATTGGCAAAAGTGCTTTACTCAAACCGAAGATATACAGCAAATATTGAATTAATTAAGCACCATAATGCATGATCCACTACAGAAATTGGGGCATCATTTTTCAATTTTTCTTAGTCGTTGTGAAGGTGGATGTGAAGCTTCTGTGTCGCTCCATCAGCCTCTCCTTTAGGCCATATAAAGAGAGTACGCTAAATGCCATGGGGAACCTCATTTATCCTTTAAAACTGGCATCTACTTCCATGTTCAACTCGAGGTGGGGAGGCAAACGATTGAATACTTGAAGGGAGCATAAAAAAGGTGGCCATGCCAACCAGCTGCTCCATATTTTCGTGCTTTTACATGATTATCTTTGCTATTAGTTTGGCAACAAGAAGCGGTTCTTAAAATGACTTCCACTGCGAATTTCTAAATATGTGAAATTGGGTTATCCTACGTCATTGGCACTTTTAAAAGACGTGAACTCTTATTGATAAATATTAAGTAGTCTTCATGCAAGACTAGTCCTGTTGATCTCCTTTTCCCTGGCCTTCTTACACCGAGAACACCCAGACTGATTTAGTTTTGTCATGTTTATTGCTTAAAGTAAATGGGAAATGAATACAGGGTTAGAGGGTTTGAACACGGAACTTTCCCCGGGTTCTGAGATGCTAACAGCTCCTCAGTGACGAGGTTCGATGCGTCTGTCCGCCTCCTCTCTGAAAGGAACATTAAAACAACATAAGTATTACACAGTCCCTTCGTCCTTTCAGCACCATCCTTGGTGCTACCACTTATGAGCTCCTTTTCAAAGTTGCCACCCGGTGGTTTCCTGTCTTCCGTAAGAGCGTAAACCTCAATTTCATATCCAACCGGTGGTGCCTCTTTGTAGGGTCGCATCTTGTTGTGGCGAACGGTTACTGGCTGGGCACGCAGTTGTGCATTGCGAAAAAGGTAGTTTGTAGGTGAGAGCACTTTCACCACTCGGAATGGGGCCTTGCTCCATGGGTGATGAAACTTGCGGTGTATCCGAGGTGGGGGAATCGCCCTGTAAAGTTGCACTATATCTCCTTCTCGGTAGATGTTTGTCCGGCTCTGTCAGTCGTAATATATTTTCTGCCTGATATAAGACAGTCGTAAATGTTTGCGTGCGATGTTAAAAGTTCTTCTTACGCCGTATGTACTATGGAACATTGTTGGTTGTTTCGTTGGTGCATGGCAGGAAGATGTCGGAAAGCACTCCCATTTCACGGCCTGGGGGCATCTTAAAATCAAATCCAAAATATAATTGGAAACAACGAAAAATAATATAAATCGTTGTATGCCGGTCCAGTGAAAGCAAATAAGGGGTCAGTCAGGCACATCTAGTTGTTTCACTATTTTTGGTGATCTGGAGAAGTTATGTTTAAACAACGATTTAGAAAAGCTTATAGTGAGTGACAAATTAGTGAAATATTTTGGAACATTGTGTACTACAGCAAATTTTGTACTCAAAGTTGGGCAGAAATGGTGTCTACCTAGAAATAAACACAAAAAATGTGAGAAATAATTGTAGTTTATGGGTAACTTAGACTGCGATACAGGAGAGAAGAAATCAGTGAGAATGATGATGGCTTTGAACGGAGGATATCCCCTGAGCTATGGGTTTTCTGACAAATGGGACACCTCTCAACTTTGATTTGCATCTCTCTTAAAAACGCATAAGAACACCTCTTATCGGACACTCAATACTCCTAACGGCGATGAACGCGCTTTCTCAAGTCTTTTCAACTTCCTAAATAGCGAGGACGATGGGCATTTAAATGTTTAACCCATTCTGATTTGGCTTAACCAAGGCCACCAACATATTCCTTTGACCTCATTGAGAAAGTTTGTTGATAAACTGAAACCAAACATTGAGGGATCTCCAAACGCCATGCCTCTTGAGGGCTTTGATGCAGTTTAAAAATTGTGCATATGGGGAAGGTGATCAATCACCGGAAACGGAGACGTTGTTTTCATCGTTCGCGTCCTGCATCTGCGCAGTATAGTAATGAAATGAAGATCCATGAAAGTGTCAGAAATTATCATCCCACTTCCCATTCAGGGGATGGAAGAGCGTGTCATCGAGGCAATCAAATGTCGCTCAGATGGAGTGGACGCATACATAAGCCTCCAAATTCTTTATGATTGAACTTTTTCCTTGTTTATATCTATCACATCAAAAGTTGACTACTTTGAGCCGGCCCTGCTATTTTCCTATATTGTATAAACTCAATTCTTGTTGTGGTTCACACTGAATCCCCCAACCGTGCATGCTCTCCATTTTACCATGCTTTAGGTCAAACCATAAGCTAATTCAGAATTTTGGTGCATTATGATTATTATTTTAATAAAGAGCAACTTGAATATGAAATTAGCTATTTATCATATCTAGTTTGGCTCATTGTTGCATTAATGAGCATATGTATAATGTGCACACTATAATACGTTGGTTGTTCAATTAACCCTCAGTTTTGGTAAAGGGACCGCTTGGGTGCTCCGCCACAGTGCCTTCGCCAGGCGGTCTGACCTCCAGGCCTTGCCAGTGACCCCAAGCCCCACCGTGTGCTAAACATATATATTCTTCCCGAGTGTTATGTCTTTATTGGTCACCGAGGCAGTCTCGGATCGCTGCACTGGTAGCAGCGGATTGCGAACCCCACCCTAAAGGATATCCATCCTGATATCTACTGCTGGTAGATAGACCTTAACGAAGCGAAAGAAGCACATATGCTGTGAGTGAGAAAATTGGCGACGATCTCTAAATGAAGGGCTGGAAATCACGCCCACCTTCGGCAACTACCCAGCCCATGGTCTACAGGGTTTTAACAGCTGAAGTAGTACTAGCTGCGAACCACCTGGAAGTTTGTACGGAGGTGTCTACCGTTCCTGCATAAAGCTACTAAATATGTGAACACGCGATACCTCTTCCACCTCGCTACTAGCGGGGTAGGACCAAGGCAAATATTGGTGGACACACTGAAGTGGGAAAAAATGCGGCAAGGAGGAAAAGGCGCAAAACCCTATTCACATGAAATTACGCTAAACCCCATTCCTTGCTATATAACTGCTTTT
>NW_020170405.1:930502-998840 GCF_000524195.1 Echinococcus granulosus | reverse complement strand
GGAGTTTGGAAAATCACAGATGGAAACTACTCAAATGCTTCACAAAGTGGTGCCCCTCTTATCATCCGCATTAGAGACGCAATCAAGCTCCTCAATTTTCGGACGTTTGGAGGGCCGCAGTTTTTCTGGGTCGGGCAGCCTTTCGTTAGTGGACGTTTCCTCGATGTCCGAGGCGTCAGAAGACGATGTGGTGCTACTACTACTACTCCCACTACTTCCCGAGGCAGTGTCGACGGGCAATACTAAGCCAAAATTGCTCTCGTCGAATCCTTTGGGAATGAAGAGATCCTAAGAAAAAAAATATTCAAAGCATACACATATATGCATTTGCATGCATTGCACACGCGCATGTACCCACAACGACGACAAGGTTGTTGTTAGTTTTGATATTCTAGCGACTGAAAAAGACAGCATCAAAACAACACCATGCGCATAGTTATAAGAGACCCCTAGATAAAAAATTAACAGTGGAAACTAAGTATTGCGTGAAGGCAACAAAAGAACAAGGCGTGGCACTTCCATTAACGAAGCATTCAATCCCGACGTAAATTAGAAATTTTGACCCATGGTATTCGAGAGTAGTATACAAAGTATTCTAGCCAACGCCTCCATTCACAGTTGTTGGATTATTCATACTTTATCAAGATAATTCCACTTTTACCTACTAATTCAATATATTGCTGAGTATCATCCGGATTTTCGAAATCCTTGGGTGCTTCACTGGACTCAGCTGCTTGTAGGAAACTTTGCACACGATTAATGACTAAAAGAGTGACATATTCAAATATTTACGAAGTCGTGTGTTTTCCTTATTGGGAGGTGGTTCTTTCTTGAGGAACTTCAAATCCTGCAATCTCATTCACCTGCCAACCAACTTAATAATTGCGCTACTGCACGGGTGACCTTAATTGGCAATTTCTCCTAAGAAGTGTGACTTTTGTAGTGCCATTCGTAATAGTGGGCCTAATAAATTTTTTTACTCATTTTGCAAAAAATTTAATACCCATTTTTAGTCAATCGCTGATCTTACTAACACTTTGTACATTGATCTATCATGGCAAGGCTTCACTTCGGCCCAAATTCCCAACATTTGAAATGCCGATTGTCGGTGGTGCTTCGGTGGATTCCGCAGACTCGGATCTGCGAAATGATGTGCAGACAAATAATGATATCAGTATGTTGTTTTGTTTTACTTACAGTGCTTTCTGGCACTTGCTGTTGCGTATGTTGGCCTGTTATTAGATGTATGTATAGTATTAATAATGTATGGTGAATCCGGTTCATCGTGTTTGTGTTCATGTATTGAGTACTCGACCGCTTTGGTATACTGGCATAATGCGAGAAGAATGAATTATATTTTTTTGGGCTTTGGGGGCCGCTTTACTAGAAATGTTGGAGTGTATTGCAAATTGATGCAATATTTACTGTGAACATGTAGATTTTTTATTTGTCTATATATGAATTTATAAATTGAGCAATGCTTTATGAGTACTATGTCGCACCTTTCACCACTTTGGGAGGACTCTTCAAATAAATGGAAAATTAATATTATGCTTGACGAGACACGGTGGGGCAGTCAGTGAAGGCGGCAGTGTAAATTATTAAAACTCGAAATTTCACGAACTAGTGCTCTTAAATTAACTTAGCCCCGTTTTTATAACTTTTGCTAAGAATGTCTGTTCGGTTTCTTAATCTGATCTAAAAGCCATATTAACAATGTTCTGCTACTTGACATTTAGCATTTGTCTTCTTATTCGTAGGCTGGGAGTTCCAACATCTAACCTCACTCATTTAGATTCATACTGAATGTATTCCATTAACTGCATTTTTTGCGTTCATTACTTTGTTATCAGTACTAATTTTACTTGCTCATAAGAAATTAGTTTGAGAATTCATTAAACACCTTCCACTTAGCATACATACTGATAAGGTGATGGTACTTGGCTTATTTCTCAAGGAAAAAATAGAAAAATGCATGTAGAATTTATTCATCTTGTCGTGCACATATAGGCCGAGAATGCGTATTTTAGTAACCTTTGTCGAATAATTGAGTATTCATCACACGAATATTCCTTTTTTGTCAACATCTGGCAAAAGGTCATTTAATTGAGTCTCTGTTTATGAAGTACTTTCAAGGAAACCGCAAATTAGTTTATACTTACTTCGTAAGCGATCGTTTTGAAACTAGTAGGACAGAATATGCTTCAAGAAGGCTGGTTTCAAAGCGCTAGCTAACCCTACGTATGTTTGGAGCTCAATTGTATCGGAAATTTCTCTTGCTTACTTGTTTCGAACTCTACATTGAATTGACACCATGTTCTAAGGCAAACTTTACAGGTGCTTGACTTGAGGAACGCTGTGGTACTCAAGGCTTGCGCTTTCGTTATAGTGAATGCGCCTACGAGGAGTCAGAAGGGCTTTGGGAATAATGGCTCTCTAGATTTGCCTGGAAAGATTGAGAACTTTAAGGCGTGGAGCTCTACGGCCATGAGGTGCACGAAACAGGCGATTGAGGAGAAGTTGGGTACCACCTCACCCACCCGCGATCCCGAAACCCAGGCTAAAATTGAGGAGATCAAGCAAGTATCTCTTTGTACCATTCTGCGCCTCTGCATCCCGATTAATTCTCCTATTTGTTTGAAAGGCAGGATGACCCATCTGCAGGATTAGTCGTCGTGAGCTTACTTATCCAATTCGTGGTCCTATGTCTTTAAGGAGTGTGCTCATATTTATTGGCAGTATTTGTCAAGGGCACACTCATTCCGCAATAATGTGGATGGACATTTTTTCCTGTATTTACGTAAAGATAGCTCTATTGGACTGGTTTTGGAATGGTGTTGCTGTTATGGTGAGATCAGTGTTCTGAGGAATTACTTTTTTGTACTTTTGTTCGAATTTCGCTCCTGAGGAGAGTTGATAGAGAACATGGTTTATTGTGCCGACTTATTTAATTCCTAAGTCACCTTTCTCCTAATACCCTTACAATTCCAGTGCTTCTGTGTTTAAATCTATTTGCTTTTTTTATTTATAACGAACTCGATTAGCACAGCATACAATTAGTTTTTAGGCTTTTTTTCCCAGTGCTAAAATCAGCTGACTTTCTTGTGATTCAAATGCTCCCCTTGCATGCTGTTGGTAAGCCTGTTTTCGTGAGCCTTTCTCATGCCTTGAATACTAGACTTGTGTTGCCAAGGTAACCATTGGTCACTGTCTTATTTACGAAATACTATCAAAAATACCCCATGTTAGCATCAAATTTTAAATTTTGCATTGTCTAACGTAATTCTGGTATTTTGACGCAGAAGCAGAACTCTTTTATTCTGTTTTAAGTTCTCTTATCAGACAAGAAAGTCATCTATCTACCTGTTTGTCCATCTAATTTAATCTATCACGAATAAGCGGTTACGTTGATTCTCCCGGTTCATCTGGTTCATGTGTTGCCTCACCAAACTGGCGTAAAAGTGCAACGCTACTGTTTTGGTTTATTTGTCAGGCAAAAGGGCTGTTAAGAATTTTGACCTACTAGGTAGGAACAGTGTTATGAACTGTCTGAACGCCTTTAAGCGAAAAGTAGGTTTTAGTGACATTGGTGTCTCCTCCATCTCAGCCGGAAATGTCGGCCAATCAAGCGAACACTTGTAAGAATTATTATAGGCTGTGTTGTCAGTTGGTGTTCCCATCACCGCTACTTGTGGATTCGTTGGACACAACGGTGGTACTTGGATTAGTACTTGTTTGAAACTCTTCACAGTAGTAAAAGTAAAGCAGAGTTTATTTTCTATGATTTCTGACTAATTTTATGCACATACAACTGGGGAAAATGTTCCCGCGTTCGTTTTAAAAGTGTGTTTTAGTACGTTCATCTTTTATCAGTCCTATCTTTACTCGTGCATCGTCAAAGAAAAGCGGGGGTTGAATAAGTATGCATAGCAAGTAAATCGGCTTTGGCTAGGCATCCATTCTTCATAAGTCACCTGATTTAGGATTAGGCAATGTTGATATTTAACTTAAAAGCCTCATTTTCTTGAAACGGTTAACCAGCTATCAGTAATTCTAACACCTTGGGCTGTCGACACGATATCATTTTATGGTTCGATTTTCATATGAAAGTGAAGGAGTTTAAGTATTTTTAGTTCTCTTTGCAATTACACTAATCATAGCATTTTCCTCGTTACAGCTAGAAAAAGCTTAATGTTTTTGAAAAACTTCTCTATGACATAAGATAATGGTCTCTTCTATCTATGTGAGCTGGATTCTTGTACATGAATCCCATTTCTCGTCAGTTCAGGGATGGTTTTGAAGGAATGGTGGTTTAATACTATAGCAGATGATTAGACAAAGTGATGCTTCGTTTCACTGTTTGAATTTACGGCCACGTATTTACTCAGAACGATCTTTAGGTTGATTTTAACAAACGGTTTTTACCCATGATAGTCTGGTCATAATTCTTACAACCTGCTTAACTTCTGCCCTTTTGTGTTCTGCCAATGCCTAATCACTTATTGTAACGATGGCAAATGCTTTCTTGAATTGTTGGTACCGTTGTCTATGAGCACCAGAAAAGGACAAAATAGATGAATAAACACCTTAACTGTAATGTCAAGGCTGTTCTGAAAGATGATCACCCTTGCACTCTGAAGTCCTTATTTTCTTGGCGCTCTTGATTGGGATCGTGACGGTATCCACGCCCACGTATGCATAGCAGTGAAATGCTTATTGCAAGAGGATTGGGTGTAATAGCGTTCAAACTTTCATGACTTCCTTATCGTTTTCTTTATTCTCGGTCCAGGCCAAGCTCTCGAAGACCGGTTTTCAATTAAACTACATGTGAACTCTGCTTGCTTTGATTCAGATCTTAGTTGTGTTACGCTAAAGGTGTGGACTTTGTCATTTTTTATGGACAGCTTACCCCAAAATTTATTTTGGAAGTATGGAACGCACTTGGTTTAAAACTTGTTTACAACTGTTTCAAAAACAGGAATATTAATACACATGAGCCAGGTATTCTCAGCTTAATAGCATGTTTCAGACACACATAGGGCACTACTGGTCTGCATCGGAATGACTGGAAATGGCAATTATGGCTTGGTCTTAACCGCAAGTTTTGATGCACTTTAATGATTCTTTTTATCGCATCAACTCGCACAAATGCACAGTTATTCTTAGGCCATGTTCATATGATCTGTCGCAATTCATTGAAGAAAAAATGGATATGGCAGCTACCCTATTTCTTCACCTTACATTTCCTGGACCCTTTGTCGCTTTCCTTCCAAAATCAAACTTCTAAACTCATAAACCATGGTTCATATCTTGGCGGCACAAATTTGTCTTTTTGGAGTGTCTATAGCTCACGCAAGTAGATTGGCAAAGACTTAGCTTCCTGCACCAACTGTTATTAATGCCTTTTGACTTTGCGTGCTACTAAACATGCTTTGCCTCGGTTTTAGTGCCAATGCCGTGGTAGAACTGATTAGGCTATTTATGTATGGTTGATTTCAGTTGTCCACAAAAGTCTTTTTTGTTCGGATGGGGGAGGATATCGCGGTTATCATCCGTGTGCCGACTAAATTGTTATCAGATTGGCCAAAAACTTGCTGTCCGCATTTATTATCCAAGCGAATAACTGAAGTCCGGGGTTTATGCGCAGTATTCTCGGATTATCCACTTTTATGTGGCAGGATTCTCTTAAGCAAAAGGCCCTAACTTCTCCCCAGAGTCAGATCCTTTAAGGCACTTCTTTGAAAACAATGCGTTTGGCATAAATAAACTAGTGGAAATTCGTGGATTTGTTCCCTTTTTACATCGTAATCTGATGATCTTTTCTTATGTTTAATCACAATAACAGAACTAGCTGTCAAAGTACGATCTGTGTACTTTAAAGGCTAGATGCATTAACTTGCACTCAATTTTTTGTCAATGGGTTGGCTAGATTCTTTAGCTGTGTATGTCATTTCCCGTATTCATTTTGTTGATTTACTTTTGACGTATTTCATTAGATCACACTTCGAATGCACACCCATTTGTTAAATTTTCCATTTATCTTCTTTCCCATTCACATGAACCCCATTTAGCCCGCAACTTTGGTGTGCTATTTCCGATTTCTGATTTAGTTCTGTATGATCAGGAACCATCTACGCGGTTTAAAATGAATCGCTATGCCGTGCTCATAGCGCCTGACAGGCGAAATAATGCGAGTGGAACGCAAGGTTATTTCTTTTTAACCCCCCATTGTGGTCTTGTACATATTTCACCTCACTTTTTAATTGCATTTCCAGCTCGGCGAATGAAATTAGCCCTCGCTTAGAAACTAATAGATTGAAAATGAATCAGAAACTTGTATTTTAACCAAATAACCCCAAGACACATCATGCTTTGAATATTTTTTTTTATACTGTAACAACGATTGTCCTTCAAAGGATTTGTCAGACCTCTGGTATAATTATAAGCTGAAAACGTATGTCTTTGGGGTCACTTACCGTGTGATAAAGCAGTCTAACGCTGTCGTGGGTGAATGTTAAATTAGGCATGATAGTTAAGTAAAACAGAGGCCAATCAATGAGAAATAAGAAAAGGGTATGATGAAATTGTAAGGGGTTAATGTTTGCGCAACTTAGGTCTAATCAGGCCTTGATCAAGAGTGGGATGCGGCACTGTTGAGAGAGGTGATTGGTCAGAATCAGCATAGTTGGTCCGCCACGAGTTCGGAGATTTCTCTTCCACTAGGCACATTTGAATTTACTCTTTGGGAATCGAACAAGGCGCTCCGATTCATATAGTTTACTAGAATGTGACCGACGTTTAAGTTGATGGGAACGGTCCCGTTGTCTGTCACCTTCATCTTTAACCAGATTTAAGTAACCTTACTTCTCTTCACTGTAGTGTTTAATAAAGGTGCAGACCCACCGGAAAGCATCACTTTCATTCTCAAACCTGTGCAATTATCCGGAGCTACATTTCATATCTTTTAGATAATAATGTATGCATATCTCTTCAAAAATAGCCTCATTAGTTGTCATATAAGTTCTGATAAGTCTATATTCTACTCTATCGTTTACCTTCCTTCGTAAATTTAGTCTCATATCCCACCAATTTTGTAATTAAAACACACTTAACCGTTCTGCCTCGCTTGATTCATTCCCATTACAAATCACTGTTAACAATGCTTTTTAGAGCTTTGGAATTCGCCTTCGAAGGATTTACAAGGTTTTCGGAAAAAAGACGTTGCTAGGTGTTGTGCCGGATGAATGCAGAACTTGAGGAAATTGTACTGTAATTGGAAATCACAGAAAATCACTAATGTATTTGTGCTAAGTAACACATGAGTCAAAGTTATGGAAATTGTTTAGAGGACGCACAAATATTGAAGTTGTACAAGTCGAAAGAGGTAATGGCAAATGAGCTGCGGTTACACCTTTGAAAAATACATTTTTCGGCACCTCATGTGCGTGAGATTAATACGAGGCATTCCTCTTATCTTTCCGCTAAAGTAATAATGAAAATTCACTCCAACGGCTTATGGAGTTTCACGAAAGCAAATATGAAGCGTTTTGGGGAATTGAAAAAGTTACTTTGGTAGGGCTGCGCCGTAATGGGAGAGTGGGGAAAAGCTGACTTGGTAAAATCGAATCAATTCTTTATTAAAACTGTCGCGGTTCTTGATTGTAAGGACATACCGGTTTTCCACCTGAGGGCTTAGATCAACTTTATCTCGGGCCGTAATTTGAAAATATCAAACTACTAACTAGTATTTCAATTTAATGCTGCGTTTAACTCGCAAGATTGTTTTATAATCCTGGATCTAAAGCTACCAGCTCTCACGATTTGTTGATATTGAAGTCACTTTCTTGATCTTGTTGTCAATCGAAATGACTAAAAATAGCTTTGATGTTTCTCATTTTATCACTAATTATGTTGGTATGAGTTTGAAACGAATTTCATTATGTGGTTTTGAAAACTGACGTAGGAACTAGAAGGAGTTCTCAACGCCATTTGCATTGATTTTGCTAACTTTTCTGCCCTGCTATGTTGTGCAAAGGCGGATTCAGGCGAAGTACCAGGAGATGAGCGCCTCGGTGAAAAAGATGATAGGGCAGATGAACGCAATGACTGGACTGGAGCAGTCCCTCTCCTCGCAGTTCACCATAGCGGCCCAGCAACAGCCCGAGTTGGATTCTGAGTTCATGCACAACTCTGCAATCCAACGCGTCGTCGCTGCCTCCACTGCCAGCTACGTCAGTGAGTTCTTATTATTCATAATCTGAAAATACAATACTTGACGTAAGCGTAGGCGATTACCCTTAATGAGATCTTTCGTTTCCCCTCACAACCACATGCATAGACAGACTAGACCCACCTTTGACGGAATCTAAGCGATCTTAAGGAGTTTAAAAATAGGGTAGGACGCATATTTACGGAACGCTTAATTACGGGTGCCCCAAACTTGTAATTTTTCCATTATGATATTTCCTTGACGAAGGTTTAAGTCTAATATCTAAAACAGCTACGAGAGCACTATTGCGCCCGAGTTGCTCCTAAGGACAAGAAGTTATGGCTGTTAGAAGGTGGATTTATTGTAAACACACGAACGGTCAGAGAGACTAGTAACTCAAAAATGCGTAAGATGAGTGGTTGGAGGCCGTGAAAGTCTACGCATTCTATTGTACTACTGGAATGTCTTTCTTTTACATAGTTCTCTTCTTTTGTGCATCGTTCTTGGCGCGCCCCACGATCACTCAATATACAAGTTACTTTTACCACGAGGTGGGGGCAAGGGTTGCAAGGTTAATTCTCATCACAGCTTAAGGATATGAGAATTCAGCTGTTATTGTGCATTTTGTGTGCATTGATGACTACCTCTTACGCCCTGGCCGGGAACCTCATTTGCCTTGTTTCACTGAGGGCTAGATGATGTTTTACGGCAAGCGCACTTCCTGTGCCGATTGTTTTTAGCGAGAGCATTTACTCAAGTGCAGAACTATTTAATAAAATGCACGTTATGAGGTAACTTTACAGACTTGTATTTCCCCTCTGTTCTCCCTTTTACCTAACTGCCTATTTGGGGCATTATCAGCTTCTTGCACCCTAGGGATCTGATCTTCATACGGCTTTCTTGATTCGATATTTTCATTTAAACAGCTCTTTACTATTTTAATTTGTTCAAATTCTAGTCCCGTTATCGATCTCTGTAGGGTTTGAGATTGGGGTAGTTAAAAGTCTATGCGGTTTCGATAGACCTTCCATTGTGAGTCTGTAGATTCAGCCAATGAAGGTAGATAATTATCCCTGACTTTTAACCGTCGAATATAACCACTGAAATTGACAGAGGTTAGGGTTATTTTGAAGTGGGTTTTCTTGACGTGGTCACCAATGCGTAAAGAAGGACTGAAATACTTGTAGCTTACATGGCAGAAACACACCCATACCTTCGCATGTAAGATGAATTTTGCGAGACTGTGAAGGTTCAGACAGTCAACTGTACAGCTAAAATTCGTTTTGCAATGGTCTCAAGGTGCTCTGGAGTTGTTTTGCGACGGTTTGGACACATTCTGCAAGAAGACGGTACCCGACACCTTGACCACGATTCGGCAGCTGGAACACGCACGTCTCGTTTACGACACATACCGTAATGAGCTTGAGCGCATGGAGAGTAAAGCGGGCAGAATAGCGACGCAGCAGGGGAGCACGGGAGGTGATGTGGCAAATCCCGTCTCCACCGATGCCGCCGGTTCAGACACTCCCTCCACGCCCGCGTCCGCGTCCACTCCTCAGCAGGAAATAAACGTCCAGCAGCTACGACAGAAATTTGCTACGGGTCGGGAGAATTATCTTGCGCTAAGGGCCGACACCGATATGAAGATGAAACTTTTGCATGAGAATCGGGTAGGTAGTCCTTTGGCACTGATACTACCTCTGGAACTTTATAACGGTCGCTCTGTAAATTCTGGATTAGTAGGGGTTCAATTGTTTTCAATCAAAATGGTTTGATGCGCTGTTTTTTATTGACATCTGACAACTGCAAGGATCCACGTCTAATCATTACCTTCAGTTTCCGCTTTTGCTTTTTGACATCTAATTGAACAATTCAAATGTATGCGACTGTCTTCGCAACAGGATTATCGCTACCAAAGGTGCTGACATTTCTGCATCGAAAAATGTTTGCTGGAGTAATGCGAAGCATTCAAGAAAGGACGTCGAAAATGAAGCCACTGGCCCCAGTCGATGCGAGTGACTGTGCACAAGTTAAAGTTTTTCGCAGTTTTTACGATTTATTCTTCCAAAAATTATTTCTATTTCCTTACTGCCCCACATTCATTTAAAGTGGCTTTAAATATGGACAACATCCTCAATCACACTCGTCTTGTTACCTCAAGATTTTTTGCCAGGAGTTAGCAATAAACAATTTCTTTTTAACGTTTTTTACCTTTTAGGCTGAAATATTTTGAGTTTAACGGTTTCAGATGGTCAATCGTGTTAGTAAAAGAGAAAACTACTGCAAACCCTAAGTTGGTTTCTGTAAAAACGACTTTTGAAAATTCTTTAAGACGAGAAAAAAGGCTGTAGTAGAAGGTATCTCAGCTAGGTTTTAAATTTCTTCAAGTACTCTATCTTATGAATCAAAATCACTGGTCTTCTTTTATTTTGAAGCGTTAGAAGGAAAACTTATACGTGAATTTAAGGTTCACAAATATCTTGAATAGTTTACTTTTACGTTTGGGATAGATGTTTAGCCTACCAAGCGTACGCAGTCACGCTCAAGCCAAATTTCGCGATATAAATTGCGGTGTAGGCGATTCATGACAGTCGTTCATTTGTATGTTCTGTAGGCCCGCGTGCTACGGAAGCATCTGCAGGCACTGCAAGCTGCAACGCTTTCTTACTTTGCCAATGGCTATCGGGACTTGGAATTAACGTTGAAGACTTTATCTGAGCGCAATGCTTTAACCAATTTCTCTCCTCTAAACCAGCCTGCTTCCTCTTTTCTGGAGGTTGAAAGCCCTTCCACAGATCAGAAACCAGCTTACTTCCCACCGGAAAACGGCGACGCGGAACACCATCAGCGCGACGTCTTTGACTAACGAAATCGCCCTCGTGTTATCCCGTTCTTTCGTATTTTTTTGCCTCGCGTCTTTTGCATGCCCAGTTCTCAATTACACTCTCTCCACTAATTCCCATGCATTTATTTCCACACTGCTGGTGTTAAGGTCGGTGCGTAATCCGGTCCAATTTAACATCACGTCTCGTGTGCTTCTCGGTGACGTCTGAGTATTTGGGTCCCAGATGGGCTTGTAGTTGTCCCAGAACGGTTTGTGGCACCATGACTGGGTCCGTAGCAGGAATAAGGTTCATGTTGGGGGGTCTCAGTGTGAATTTTGTGGGCTCGTGTAGCCGAGTCCTGACAGCGTTGAGGGTCTGAATGTACCCGTTGATAAAGACTCTACATTCGTTGGAATCTTTTTAATTCGGTGTACTTTAAATTCCTAGGCTGGAGGATGCTATGATTCCCAAATATTCTCTAAATTCGTTGCGATGCGCGCCAGTGCGGAAGGACTGGAAGGTAGTAGGCTCTGGCCATAGAGGCTGGGAGTCATATAGGTTTTTAGAATTTGAAAAGTGTCCTACTAATGACCATTTTGTTAATACCAGAACAGCCTACACAACTAGAAAGTGCCACTTGAGCTCAGTGGGGCTGCTTAATATTTGAAAATATTTTCGCAGAATCTATTGCAAATATTCTTTGAAAGCGTTTCTGATTCATTAACAAAGTTTTTGTACAAATTGCTTTATATCCTATTTTTTAAAGTCAAGGTCAAATGCAATCGTGTTCATTCGCTATGGCAACATCCGCATGGCTAAATTCGGTTAAAGAAGCAAAGAAAACTATTCTTGTACAAGATGGTAGTTGTTCTATAATATCATCTATCCCTGAGTTCTTCATATCACCAATTTACATCAGATTTCATGGGTCTAAATCTGTAAAGCTGACAATGGTATGGACTTACATATACGCTTTAATGAATAAAATGCACAGTTCTAATTGATAACACTGTAACCTTATTGTATTGTTTTTCATTGATTTTATGTCTTACTTCCGGAATCAGATTATGGTTTTTGCAATCCAGTGCAATGGTCCTAAGTTATTTTGTGTAAATTTTTGGATATGGAACCACATTCTCATTCATCAGCGTTAATAACCTATGTGTAAGCGGATTAATTTGTTACTAGTTTATAATATGGCATATAGTATTGAATTTCTTTATATGTAGGCCGTACAAAAGTCCATTATAGTTTCCCAGATGGCAAGGAACTAGTTGAACAGTACGACAACGTGGAAGGCATAATCACAGGTGTCCCGCTTTGTGGTAAACTCGTTTATTTTCGTAGAGCGTAAGTGGAGGATGCCCACAATGCTGGGTGGCGAAGGCTCGTGGAATTACGAAATCGGACAGGGAACCGAAATTGATGCTGTAGAGTTAAGGGAATCAAATATCAACGTATTTTCTTAATTGCATTGCACAGCTTTTAGCCTCTATTTTGTCGCCGTGATACTAAGCGGGCCTTTCAATGGAGGATACGTAATTTGCCATATCCAATCAGTACGTATCTACTCTCCATTGAAGATGCTAATACAACTATTGTGCTCCGGACAACAAACAAGAAGTGCCCCCTTTTTCTCAGTTAGCATATTCGTCATCTTAGATATTACAAACGCTTTACTATTCCTGATCTTGAACGACTAGGTGTTAGGCTGGATTCGTCACTGCTTTCCAAAACTCACTCGAGTAACACTCTTGTCATTTCGGTACGAGTTCGACTGATAACGCTAACCGTCTGCTTAGTACATGAAACCGGAGATTTACCTACAATATGAAAAAGAACTTAAGAAGGAACTTGCCAAGACAAAACCCATTTCCGGCGGTGATGTCCCTTGTGTTTCGATGTGAATAATACTTCTTTACATTGATTTATATTGATACTCTGCCATTGTTACCAATTCTGGTTGTTGTTGTACAAATGAAATTGGTACAGCTTTTTATGTTTGTTTATTATTTTGTGGACTAGTTGTCACTCAGAAAAATGAAGCACGCCAGTACATTATTTCGTTATTAAAGTTATATTCGATTTCTACTTGCCCAGACTTGAACTGCCTTACTAGCCTATCTTTCTGTTTCTTTGGGTTTCGTTTGTAGTCTTTAGACCTACCAGACTCTGATAATACGATCCACGAATGATTTGATTATCTCCAATGTGCTGTAATTGGTGTACCTGCTGCATATCACACTGAAAACTTCGAAGGGGGATTACACCTTCGTACAGTTGATATAGATGCGAACTGTGGTTCCTACAAAGCTGGAAGTTTAATCAAGCGTGACCGGGTCTACTTTTCAAATAAATTTAAGGGAATGCTGTGCGGTTGGTGCTGCTAGTCTTTCTAGTGGACTGTGAGGCTGGCGCTTGGGTGCCCATTCCTGCTAGAGATCCCACAATCTTTCTCAAGTAGCTATCAATTGGGGACGTATGAGCTAGTGCATGTGGCAGCAGACAGCCAACATGGAATTTTTACGCTGTTGGCTTGAGAAATAATTGCTACCTATGCTCCAACTAAGTAGAAACCACTTGTTGATGCGCGTTTTTGTAGATCGGCGTAAAATGCGTGGCCTGCTATTAAGTTGAAGTTCAAATCAACCGGTTAAATGTTTGAAGAGCAGTTGTGTTTTAGCACGTGCAGCATACGTTACTAATTCAAGGAAATGCTGCCAGAGTGCAATACTGCAAGCTACAAAAGTCGTCAACTTCCGTGGATAAATAATTAAGGTAATGTGGACAGAGTTAACATTTCCCATTTGCTAATAGTCAAGAAAACAAAATTTGTTTTAAGTGGGTTAGGTATAATTTAATATAATTGTTCACCATGTAATTTTTAATAGGATTCACTTTTGAGGCAAAGCAGTCATCAAATTGCTTCTGCCTTTTATCAAAGTAGAGGTGGAAATTTTTCAGAGCAATAGCCTCTTGAGGTAAGACAATTAAAGCGCAAACCATCTACCGCCAAGTGACATTCATCCTGAGATTTGAAACTGCATTATCACATAAATTGACACCCCTTATGTGTCTCATCTAAGCGATTTCTCTACTAATCAGAAATTGTGGAGACCTGCATTGAGGTACTCTTGCTTAGTCGGGAAGTAACTCGCATTCTTAGGTTGAAATAAAGGCGCCTTAAGAACCGCCTCCATAGCCCACGCACAGATACATAGAATAGGGTAAAATTTGAACTCTCAATGTTGTCACATTTTAGAATTCAAACTAGAACCCCTCCAGGTGGATTTTACGAAGCGGATATGATGTCAAGATTCTAAAATCACCAATCTGCGAAAGAAGGAACGTGAACGGGGTATATCATCATTAGATACGCGAATTATACCCCACTTTTTAAAGTGATCCACGATTTTAGACGAATAGTGGCCAAAACTTGTTGGTAGCACAATCTTGATAGAAAATTAATAAGAAAAAGTTGCGTGGTATCCTCATTTACGACAGAGACTCAACTATCTACAGAAGTCTTCACTACAAAAATAAATGGATGATCTGATACCAAGTCAGAGTAATTGACTCTGAGGAAAATCTGTGAAACGAGTGACACGAAAATAAATGTGGTACTTCAAGTTGCGTTTAAAAGTAATCAGGCATTGCGTGTTACCAAATAATAGTCGTTTTAAGGGGCATTTAACAGCTGACAAACTGCTAAATTTGGACAATGCCGTATTTGCTTGCTGCACCTTGACGTCGAGTTAGTCATCGAGTTGCCATTGGCCCACGGACAAAGCTAAAACCGCCATTGGTCAAGCATTTGCCAATAGTATTGTCGGAGGCAGGGAATGCGCAAATAGTGTGACAGTGCGGTGACGCGCGACATACCACATTGTCACTTGGCGACGGTGTGCCTGTGCACTTGTTGATGGTCGGTTATGATGCTTCCACCCAGCCTCATCGTGTTCCTCTTCACCCTTACTCATCCCGCCGCCTCTTCTTGGTGGTTTCCACCCAATTCCGCTACCTCAGAGGATCAACGGCAGTCCTTCCGAACGGTCAACTTCCCCAAACTGCAAGAGCGTCTCCTTGCTCAATTTACTGACCAGTTGCAGTCAAAGGCCAATGGTAACAGTCTTGATGCGTCCCACTTTCAGTGGACCAGCGTTACCATGTTTCGTGAGTCCAAATCTTCCATATCCTGGCTGATTATCGCCGGGACTTCCCCCAAACAGAACCACACTGGAACCGCCTTTATACATAACTTCGGCGCAGTGTTTGGATGTCAGGTTGATGTAATCCCTAGTAGTCCAGGTGGATTTGACATTTCTACCTGTGAGATCCTTGGTTTAGACACTGGGACACCAAACTCAAACCACTCCGACGCTGGACTTCTAGGCAAAGGCCTCCAGAGCTTGCAACTGCCCACCGGTGGAGTTGTTGTTTTCTGTGATCCTCTCTGGCATTCTAGCCAAGGCACCCAGTCTCCCGGCGGCATGTGTAGCGTTCTTGAACGCATCAACGGGGCCTGGTGGTCTGTTGACACGGTGAAGTTCTGCTCCTCCGCTGGTCGTACGCAGCCGTGCGCTGGTGGCTTCTCCATCGACCTTCGGCTCTCCGGGGATGGCACAAATGCCCAGCTTCTCGCAGGGTTCCCCTACGCCCAGTCCACTGGTCGAGTTCGCATCGTTGACGGTCTCTTAAGACACGCACAACAGCACGTATATGACATTGAGTCAAAGGAGGTGGCGTTTGGCGCGTCAGTTGCGTGGTCACCACACTTCTCCGGTCACGGCGACGCACTGGCCATCGTGGGTTCGCCCTCAACCAGTGTCCAAGGCTTCCGAGCGAGCAGTTTGGTGGAGGATTTTGAAACGGAGGAGTTAAAGATGACCGGCGACACCTTTGGTGGCCTTGGGTTTTCGGTGGATACGAGTCTCGTCGGCGCTGGCATGGTGGTTTTCGCTGGAGCCCCATTTGAGGAAGTGGAGAAGGTGGGCCCGAACACGGGACGGATGTATGCACAGTTCAGGAACACCGATGGCGTATACAACTTCAGCCTTGAGGGCTCCCGACCCGATGAGATGTTCGGCTACGCCATCGCCCGGATTGGTGACATTGACGGGGACGGGATTGGCGAAGTGGCGATTTCCGCACCAGCAATCGGTGCCGAGAATGTCACTGGTCGCGTCTACATCCACCGCGTTTTGCCAAATTTCCGACTTGAAAGCGATCCCCTTCAGGTAGATAGCATTACTGCCCAGCTTTCGAATGTAGTCAACATTTGCATAGTTTGGGTTGACTTTAGGGGATTCCTAGTAATTTGGGTTACATCTATAAAAGGCTATACTGTTGGCGTTTTTATCCTACCGCAGTATTCGTAACCGTCTAGCGCGGGTGTGTGCACCGTCATGCGTAAGTAAATGCCGCTTTGACAGTGTCGTCTGCTGTTTTCATGTATCTCAAAGTTGTGCATCATGAATTCCTGCTAGCCGGTTAGGCAGCTTACAAACTGTGGAATCATCATAATTCGTTGGCAACATTAATGAATGTGCTGTTTTTCTGGCTAAAGTTGTAATCAAGATTTTCCGGTTTGGCAGTACGCTCATATTAAGACCTCAAAACCGGTGACTTCGCAATCCCTCTGTAGACAGAGGCATTCACACTGGCATTTCAAGGTCGGTTTACAAGTAAGGCACAACAGTAGCTGTACACGACCTGCAAGTTCGTTTCTGGATGACTTCAATAGTTGAAACACTGTACAGATTGCTTTTCCTGGGTGTTGTCGAACATTACTTTTTGAGTTCCTAAATGGCAAAGGTTTTTAAACCTTAAAAGCATCCTGACGAATTGAATCCCACCCATTTTCAATAATACTAGCCTTTTCCCATCTCCAAGACAGTTTTGGAAGTGATGCCTATTTTTAACAGTTTTTTAGTGTAAATTATTTGTCTTGTCTAGCTGGATGTGTTTTTGACGTTTATTTGCAATACCTAGAACTAGTTGTTTAGGAGAACGCTTGTCCCAGTGTTAAGTGCGAGTGATTTGACAACTGATATTCTATAAGTTCTAAATAAATCGTAAAACATTGAAAGGACACTGGGGTATTGCTCGCGTTTGCTATGTAGGGAACCCAAGTGGATGCTTTCACGCGCTAGCGTTCTATTTTGGTGTGAAAAAGGATGGGATCTGTGGGTCATGGAGTAGCAACCTCCCTTTAAACATGTGGAACTGTTGCGCAGGAATTGTGCATAAGTTAAAACAGGAAGTGTGTTTTCGATTATGGATATTTTAGGACTAAAGCATATTTAATCGCCATTTTAAGCAATAGAGTTGGTATTGCGAACCTGGTTTTACATCTTGTATTACCTAGAACAATTCTGTTCATGTCTATTTTTACAGTGGTTCACCGTTAATTTTAGTAGATGGCCGAACAATTGTGGTAGTAAAATAACATTGAAGTTTGATAGATGCAAAGTATACTGAAGTTACTTCTATTGCAGATATTGGAGGCACCTCCGCATGTGGTCGGCTTCGGCATATCGTTGAGTAGAAGCATCGACATTGACTCTGACGGTGGACCGGAAATGGCTGTGACAACTCTAGACCCCAAAGTGCCCGTTCTGATATACTCTCTGCCCCGGCGTCTTCGAGCAAAATGTGCTTTTAGAGCTCATCCCCTTGTGACTTCCACGTCTGTTCGGAAGGGCGACCTTGTGACACTCAAGATTACCATCAACTTCATCGATCCCGTTAATGACAAACCGTTTCCTGCTCCCGCTAGTTTCCAGAGCCGCTCACACCAAATCAACCCCGATGTCCTCTGGCTGCAGCGCTACGATTATCTCAACGGCCATCCAAATCAGAGTGATTTCTTGACAGAACTTCTTTTGGGCAGAGAATCCTTCAGACTGGACCCGAGCCAGCCGAGATTCACCCTCGAGGAAATATCCGACACTCGAGTTAGTGACAATGGAATTGTCATCTTAAAGGCCAAGCTTCTGGTTCAGGAGGATGCTAGGTACATGGACCTGGACACTGTGCCCCTCCATGTGGCTTTTCGTTCGATTCTAGCCGATCCTCAATGCAATCAGTACACTCGGTTGTGCCCAAAGATCGCCCAGCCCTCGATAGACTGGTCTGATTGCATCTGGAAGATGCCTCCTCCAGCGTATCTTTGTCCGCCGCATCCCAAGTG
Organism: Echinococcus granulosus; assembly: GCF_000524195.1. Classification (NCBI taxonomy): domain Eukaryota; kingdom Metazoa; phylum Platyhelminthes; class Cestoda; order Cyclophyllidea; family Taeniidae; genus Echinococcus; species Echinococcus granulosus. The sequence continues at coordinate 980,614 of NW_020170405.1, read as the reverse complement.
TAGCGCCGATTTGCAGGTCTCCATAAATGGTGGTGGTAAATCTCATATACCCGTGCAGTTCGGACGTCGGGAGGACGCTAATCAGACTATGATGTTTGTGCTACGAAACAACGGACCTACAAAATCGGAGGGAGTGCGTGTGCTGTTGCGCACAATCGGATGGCCGAAGAATGCCTCTCGGCCGGGATTGCGCATCCTCGTAAACAGTGTGCATTTGAGGGATGCCGCTACGGGCGCATTTCTAGCTTCAAATGACCGGTCGACAGGTCGGTGGTCGGTCAGTCTGCCAAGCAACGGGGCGGCTGCACTGATCACCGCCCAACAGGGAACAGTACTTTACCCAGATCAGGAGTTAACCATTACCGTGGACATTTTCCTGGCTGGTCTGGCACCAAAGCGCTACGAAGAAGAGGGGGAGATCATTGAGAAAGGAAAGGAGGAGGATAAGCATAGATTACCGAGTCCAGGAATTCTGGCCAATGTATCTGCCGCTGTTGGGGACCCAAGTGGAGAGACAAATATTGCCACTGGGATCTTTGATGTGATCTACAAGCCTCAGCTGAGGATCAATCCTGGGGCCGCGCCACCTGCCCTAGTAGACGCGCGAAAGGCGCCACCACATCTCAGCGGTGAGCTTTAAACTATCAGCCTACAGTAAACTCACACTTAAAACCTTCGAATATTTAGGAGAATCTAGGAGACTTAGTGCAATCTTTTCGGAGTACAAAGCGTATTCTAGCAGAGTAAAAAGTTCCATTAGAATGTTTGTTGTACTGCAAATGATGGATGGATGCAAGTTCCAAAATCTGGATGTCCTCTTGGATGGTTTTGCTTAGGAATGTCTACAACTTGAACTCTGATAAGCGTGGGCTCTGAACCAAATAATTGGGAACGCCATTTAGCATTGCATCTTTGCTGTCAGTAAATCGCATGGTTAAACTTATATGATAATTACGTTACTTTGGAATGCAATTTCAAAGGAAATAGCTTAAACGTGTTTATGTTTGTGCTAAACTTAAATTACGGTCAATCACGTTTACTCTAGATCTTCAATAAGGCAATTTTGAGAGCTGATTTAGGAAGAGGTATTAGTGGATTTTTAATTTGATCTGAAGAAGTTCACCGTTTCCTTGAATCAACCATCTCTCAATCGTGTTAATTTAGTGTAATATTCATTAGTTCCCACTGATTATGCCAAATTATGCCTTCCGAGAGTCATGAAAACGAGTCGTGTTTTTACTATGGGATCGATCATGTTCAATGAATTTCTAGCCTTCCGTGCAAAATAGGAAAATCATAGTGAGCAGAATCGTAGTTTACAGAAGAAGTAGGGGTCAGTACCGCTAATGCGTTTTCCATAACAAGTCCTGTCATGTATCAGCTCCCTATATTCATGATATCGCCTCAAGATTGCGATCTGCATCCGGTCCTGCCGTTCACGTGGAACAGGTGTGGTCGACGAGCTTCTACGCTACCGGCTCCTTATATTACTCAGACTGTAAAACCAGTCCAGCGTGAACACGCGTATATGGAGAGATTGACCCTTATGCCCATTTTGGAATTTGTAAAAAATGTAGATCAGGAATGGACATGTCAGTGGAAATGTATTTGACACAAAAAATTTCCTTTTTCCTTTGTGTGTGCAAAATTGGTGAGAAATTCTATCATTCCTCTTTGTGTGGCGGAATTGTTTACATTGTCCATTTGGCTGTGGTGCATCCGATATGTTTATAGCAAACGTGGTGGGGGGAGACTTGATTCCACGCCTTTGGTCCTTCCAAAACGTCGTTGCGTTTGGTGTGTCTGATGCCGTCCTTGGTTTTTGATTGCTTGAATGAAGCCGTCTATGTGACAAGCTTTGTGCTTGTGTTGGCTCCTGTTATTACTGCTTGTTCTTCACAAAGTCGATGTTACTAATGCACGAATAAATTTGCTGATAGCGGTTAAACTGATTTCTCCTCGAGACTGATCTGGGAGCCGTATGTGCGTGTGCAAACAGGTTGGTGTCTCTCGATCAGAATAATTTAAGTGCCAGTATCAGTGTGAGATATTTACAGTCCAAATAAACACTGAGAGATGCAGATTTAAATATATCCTAAAAAAGTGGACAAATCGTTTATTAACAAAAACGGGTCATTTTGCCCTTTCTCAGCGGCATATTTATTTTATCCTTGCAGCTGCCACCAGGATAGTACTAGGGAACGAGGTGGGTCCACAGCTTGAGCACATATTTTTGGTAGAAAATTTCGGATCGGTGGACCTTCACGACATAGCCTTCCAGTTGGACATTCCTGTCCGCACCAATGAGGGGGACACGCTGCTTTACCTGGCCGACAAGGCTCGACTTCTGGACGGCAGCACCTCTGGCAAGTTGCATCCTCTCTTATCCTGCTCCTACAACTTTTTTACCTATTCTGACCCAACCGTTTGGCGCCACTGGAGGCTAGCAGTGTTAACGATGTGGTTGTGTTGAGGTCGTCACTCGATTAGCCGAATTTCTAACTTGATGTTCCCTGGACTCGCCAACTATAAGGCAGCTGTTTGTGGAGTTTTTGGTGTTGTTACCTAGCTTCGTAACAATTTGTCGTTACGTAAATGGGACGTTAAAGTCACGAAGTAATAAGTTTTAGCATGATTAGTCATAATGAAGGTCATAAAACGGATTTTTTTTGTCAAGTTTGCTGAACTCAGTGCTTTATCCTTTTGCGCAGTAAATTATGATGAAAGAAACCAATTCTTCTAATGTGAGTGGCTGTAATTAAGATGCACTCATAACTTCAGTAAAATAAATTTCTATTTACTATTTCCCATAAATTTAGGTCTATTTTGACTACGCTTTGCGGCATCTTTTTATTACCTTCCCACCCCACTTAAATTCATGGCAATCCTTCGGTAAAGTGCACCAAGCTAGATCATTTATGGATTTGATGTTGAACAGCCATCCCTCGTGGTTAAGGATTAGCGCATTATATGTGCGAAAATGTATTTGTACTATCAAACAGTCTAAGTGTATTGATGGCTACATAATTAAGCCATCAATTATGCTGTTCCTAGAAGGTTGTATTGATTGCGCTTCTGAGACCTTTTGCGGAACGGCTGGACTCCAATGGGACTCTAGTAACCAAAGTTGAGCATTTAATCCGCTTACTGAAAATAGAAGTATTTTTTATCCTTACGTCTTTTTTATTACTACCAGACTATGCATGGGTCAATACACTGCCGAAAATGGTGTCCGCAAACGGAAGTGAGGTCGGTTTTTGTGAGATTGACGACGAATTTGTCAACCCTCTCAACCTCACAATTCGGGAAGCTGGATCTGAAAGCAAGTTGCCCCTTTATGGATATGAACGTCTTTTTTTATTGGAGATCATATTTAAGCCGTTGAGGTGAGCCGGAAACATCGGAGACTTTAATGTGCAGATTAAAATAGGCTCTAAATCATAAGTGGCTTTAAATTCTAGGGTTTACAGGGTTACGGCATCACAGACTCAACCTCTAACCTGTGGAAAAAATGCAAGTTGCGAGTGCTGCGGCATGCCACTTCGCAAAGAAGTGTATTTTTCCCAAATACCTTTTGGCCATTCCCTAATGCAGCCCAACTTGGATGTTGGGAGGGAATTTCTACATGGTTTATAAATAAAGTGGTAGACTTTGAACGGGTAGTTTTAAGTGGCTTCTAAAAAATGCGCATTCCTCACCCAAACATCTTGAATTTTCGAGTACTGAGTAGTTGTGTATATTTGCAAGCAAAAATGTTTCTAAGCACATCTCCTGTAAAATCCTTGATCAACATTCCCACATGAAAGTGGGCTTACCAAACTTCGTCATTAGTGATCGCTGTGCCAATGGTCTCGATCAGGGTTATATTGCTGTCGGCGACTGAAAATGCGTTATATTTTTAATCAAAATGACCAGCAAAATCCACTTTACCTACCTTTTCTCACATCTTTAACTGAAATATGGTGTTGGAAGCTAGAGATTGTACGAAGTATTCATAACAGCTGGTCCAAGGATGAGCTTAAATTCGACTGTCTTTTGACTTCCAGAGGCAAAATCACCGCTGAGAAAATCTCACCACTTCCATTGACAACGCTTAAGTGCTGCTCCTAGGGCTCAGACGTAATGCCTTAATGTGATTCTTCATAATCGTAACAATGGCTCCTGAGAAATGTTGCCGATTGTTTGTGGGATTACTTAACTGCCTAAATTCAATGCATGATTATGATAGTGGTTGAATTTTTATGGTAGTAATGGTCCCAATTCTAGTATTTTAGGCTATGCTCTTTTGTCTCTCGGTTTTTTTCCTTTCTTCTATCAAAGGGCGCAAGGATATGGTTTTAATCCCTCACAAATGATTTCGTAGCCTACATTAGAAGCACGCCACCTCTCTATATCATGTTTCAATCATTAAAAGAAGCTTTGTTGTACCTAGATCAGGAAAGCTACGATTGCACACGGAATCAAATCACAAAGTCATCTAATGCGCACCATTATGTTGGCAGCTTAACAAGCATTTGCGAAACTGTGTCCCACACGCGAAGGGATCATTGGGCCAGAGGTTGGTGTTGTGAGTTCTGCGAGTCGGCCTGGGCGGGACGACAACAACTACGCCCCTCCCCAATCATTCACCCACGCCTTGGTTGGCATTGTTCGTGTGACTCATCCGAATGGGGGCTAAAACCCAACCCTCCGCCCACCACTACCTATGACAGGTTCAGACTTAGGGTACTTATTTCGTCTTATTCTCCTGCCCACCGCAATAGATTCATTCGCCGTTGTTCGTCCATTTGGTTAATACCGCTACCTCCCGACCTACTTCTCATTAATTACCCAGGTAATATAACGGAGCTACAATTAGTGATTTTACTAGTTCAATTGACAGTAAACAAATTAATGAAGCTTTTTTGTACACAGCATGCTAGACCTCCCCCTCCCTCTAAAAGTAAGATCTTAAGCCTTATTGTGAGGCAAACACTGAAGTAGGATTTTACCAGACGTGTTTGTGCATATTGCAGAAAGTACGGAACACTTTCATCTGGCATAAAGCAGGCTGTTTGCCAAAATACACGCAGTATGTGACTATTAGCACGCATGGCGTCCTATAAGTTTGTTTATCTCTCCCACAGTGTCCTGTAAACGTTAGCTAATATACTGCTCTTTCCAGGCACCTCTTATCTAATATTAGCTTTACTGCCATTCTGAATCGACCTATTCAATGGAAAGTATTACAATTTTCCTGTTAGCTTGACTACTTTTATCAAGCAATAAGCATAAAGTACCTTAGCCGAATTTTCAGACAACGGGAATTGAAGCCAAGTTACAAGGCCTTCATGGGTGTGTATGGAGAAGAAGTAGAGCATAAAATTTTTCTTAAAACAACTTCACGACATGAGTCATCGAGAGCGCTTCTATCCCTGCCCCACTTAAGGCTTCTGACTGTCTTGCATGTCTCGCGGTGGCAGCTGTTTAGGCCTCGAATACGTACACATACACAAAGACGCTGTTTTCTCATCATCAATACAAGCCACCCGGTTTGTGAGTGGATGGTCAGTCAAGAATTAAGTGTGAAGTGTTTTACCCTCTAAATAATGCACCTTCAACCAACCGTTCACTAAGTGAGCACCTTTAATATCCCAGGAGTAATTCAACCCTTCCGCATAGATTCAATCTGTGGCTCTATGTGCTCTTGCTGAGCCGATCCATGAATATTAACACCTCGTTCTCTAAAAAAGTGGTTTAGAACCGTACCTTACTGTTTATGTAAGGTTGCAGTGGATCGCTTTAGCTATGTGTGGGCGTTTCTGGACCCCTGTGATCTTTACGTATGATGACGCTATGACCAAGCGGGCGAGCGACCTTTGGTCCACCGGCTGTGCATCCCATCCACAAGAGGTTATTTACAGGAGGATCACACTTCGATGATGCGGGTATTCCTCTTACACCTCTTCAAACCGTTGTCGCAAGTTATTAGTTCCTGTTCTGGTGAGAATTTTGCGACGTCTTATTGATCCGCACACTTGCTTTTGTCCAGATCCACTAATTTAGCCAACACAAGGGATGTGCTCATAAATGATGGTTGGCTATTATACAACGGAAGCAGACGAATGCATAAAATCCAGCCCGTACCATCAATGTTAAAAAGGTCGACTAATATTTACTACGATTCACCTAATCTGTAGTTATAAACAGAATGAGTTGATGAGCTGCACCTACCGATTTTGTTCTAACATGCTCCATCTTCAGATGTAAGAGGACTTTGACTTTCTGGGCCAACAAGATCAATAGCAGTTACCATTACTTTCAAGAGAACAACTGGTAAACTCAAAATGCGATGTTTAAGTTCGACTTAAAATCTAGCATTTTTAGGCTTGGAATTCGTTAATTGGTGTGAACTGTTGACGCGGTCAAATTCAATCACATTGACTTCACGGCGAACATTTCCCCACTTGTGTATTTCGCGAATTTAATGGGAATCTGTCAAACTTTGTTTTAGAATCCCCACACTCCAGTCTACCGACAAGCCGTCGTCGAAGATCAGTAGAAGAAGACAAGGAAGCCCTGACACCTGGTCGAGTGACTGTCATATATCCTTTTGGTGATAATCGCGCGGACGTTTACTTTAAGCGGTCAGGCCAGCGACAATCCACCATCTCATGCACCGTTGCCGACTCACAGTCCACCGATCTCCGTCAAAGTGACCTTGATTTCACGGTCATTTGTGCCAGGGTCACATGTCACCTGAACAAGTTACTACGTGCTGACACGGTACGCGTGAGTCTGACTGGATGGCTGTGGACTCCCACCTTCTTCAAGCACCAGCTTCCAGATGTCAAGTTTGTGAGCAGACTTAGCCTGATGGACTGGGGTGAACCACCTCAAATCCTTCGTTCCTACCCGTCTGCTCGTCTGGACTTTCCCGACGATCCACCTGCGTACGAACTACCACAAGCGGTAGTGTTTCGCGGCGTCACGGGAAAGTACCTCGCACGCATTCCCCTTTGGCCAATCATCGTGGGTGTTGTTCTAGGCAGCATACTGCTCTTCAGTCTGATCGCCTCTCTCTACTGTTGTGGCTTTTTCCGCCGAAGGCAAAGGACGAAAGAGGCTAGGCGAAAGTCAATGATGGCAGCTGCTGCTGTGAAAGGTAGACCATCTGCCCACGCAACTGACAATCATCCGGCGGCTTTTCTGCTGGACAAGGGAACGAACGCAAAAGGTGTCCCGTCGAATAGAAGGAATGCGGACATTTACTCAGCAAACCCGATGCATGCTGGAAGTCCTGATTTGCTCTACGCCCCCGAGCCTCAACCGCCAACGCCACCACCGCCAGAGAGCCCAAATGGAGGCAATCGGGATTCTGAATGGATGCAAGAAGATCCAAAAATGGAGAGTGTGCAGGAGACACAAGAAAAAGTCGACCAGCTGGAGACTGAGCAAGTGTCGGAAGTCAAGAACAACGACCGTGACCCTCGTGACCGTTCGCCTTCGTCGAGTTCCGGTCTGCCAGACTGGCTAATGAGTGAACTAAAGGAGAACGAAGCCAAAACCAAAAAATCCAAATCCTCCAAGAGTAATTCCTAATCCATGCTACCGTTGTTTTGTACATCCACTGACGCTCGCCACTCTGCTTACTCCTTCTTCCCTTTATGCTTCCTTGCATTATTAGCTCCTGTTGTCGAGACTGAAGCGCCTTGTCCAATCACATTTTTTTATAAAATAACTTTTGAACCCCATGTGACTTCGATACTATTTTCATACGCTCTTATGTGACCCACACATCCGAGCTGCGAAGACGTGGCACGAATGTTGGTTGCTATTTATAGTGGGAACAATGCGTAGTGTTTGGCAGGAGTCGTCATTCTAAATTTATGGGAAGGCAGGAGTTTGGTGCCATAAGGGATTTCATCCTTGTCTTCTACAAGCGTGCTGCTGATATGTGATAATGCGGATTTGGAGATGAGGCGAGCGAAGATAAGTTAATTTAACCGAAACTCTTATTAGGATCCGTATCGATCACTGTTACGACAATGCCAATGGTGCTAGTTGCCAAATGTCGGCGTTGGTAATGTAGGTCACATCTGGGTGTGGTTTGTGTGTGTGTTCGTAGATCCGTTCAAGTCGAAACCCTTGTCAAAAGAAGCAATATCAGTAATTAAGGCACAGTTTTTTCAGTTTTCCGTTTGTGTGGACCTTGAGTCGGTAAACAAAACCTTAATACGGGTGAAACCATCAGTTCATGAATTTATAAGGGTGAGGTCAGTCTTGCATAACCAATGAAAGATTCCTTTACTGCTAATGTTTGTGCAAGTAAACATTAGTTCCATAAAAAGTTCGGTTTTAACCCCCCACTTTCTAGATTAGTTGATTTTTAGGCATTGGCGAGGTGATGCTCGGGTCTCGAGACTCGTGGGGCACACAACTGAGTTAAGTGTAAGTGATTAACAGGGGTTAAGACTCACTTCAAGATCTGTTGGGATCAAGATTGGATGTTTAGTATCACTGCATCAGATTCTAATTTTCCCCATGAGAACGCACCCTCTTTGTCCGGTGGATCGGGGTTATGGGAAGATTACGTGCATTATCAGAGGAGCTTGTTGTAACGAAATTTTTGGTGCCATTATCACCTTGTATAAAGGCTAGAGAAAAAGTTAAACCTCACGCCTCATAAATGCATTGCGCCGCTGATAGTCGTAAATATAATACGATGTTTGAGACTTATCCTTTCAGTATCATGAAAGTGTACAGAATTAATTGTGTCTACCACCAACGAGTATGCAATACTTACGGTTAAAGATTTAAAAAAACTTACTTACTTTATAAGTTGATCTCAATGCCACACACCTCGTGTAGTTGTGGAGCAAAGTAGTGTTATGCTTTGATTGTTTAGCTCTGCGCTTGATTACGTAGACACTTAAGGCTCCGCCGGTCATACTTCCGCTCAGCGGCATGACTTCCGGGCCCATGCCAGTAGTCGCAGCACCGATGTACACTAGTAATATATTTTCTGCCATGCTACTACGATTTCTTATGACTTCAGGAAAGGAGGGGTAATTTTGACTATTTAGTAAGACTCCGTTTTTTAACGAAATATACCTTTTAGTAAACTAAAATTTCACTATGTTTAAAAACTGTGCTTCACAGGAAGGTTAGAACCTACTGCCCTCAGTCAAAAAACATTCAGAGCGGTGCAAACCGGTGCTAGAAATCTATTGTTGGAATGGGAAATAAGTTATTTGTAACATTTGATTAGAATCGTCACAAAAGTAAAAAATTGTAAACACAATTAATTCGCTGTGGTTCTTTCAGTATCGTTGGTGAATACTTTAATTCCAAGGTGAATGAGTACGTCATGGAAGGAAGGGGTGTACAAGGAAATTCCAGTATCTTAAGTTAAGGTTTTCATGCTCTTCGACAAATCATTCAATCTTTTCATCTCATCCAACAGCAAATCAAAAACAACTTTTAATTCCAAAACCAGCTGTCTAAGTCTTTGTAATTCTCCACAAAATCTCCTCATTGTTACGGAATCAGCAGTAAAGGATTTAAATTGGCATCACAGAGTGACACTGTGAATCCAACTAATTCGGTGAGAAATCGTTTTTTAACTTTGAAGTAAACAGTACTTTTAACCCTAACCACCTTTTTAGGGATGAAAATTAGTTCGCAAAAATAAATTATCAAAAGTATCTTTTACTATGGTCGAGGCTAATGCATATTCAGACTAATCATATTTTAGTAAATCACAGTAAAAAGGAGGAAATAGTGACTGCCATGGTCAATCCTCCTGAAAAATGATTTTCGTGCCAATTTGTTTCACTTTTGAAGCTAGATTGGGCAGAATTCCACTTCAGTTGCGTCGACCATATATTTGCCCACAGGGCATTAAACTCTAAATTGGTCCAAACATTTCGATTTGACCAACGGGGCAGAGAAATGGGGCATGTATTGGAGCGGGTCCAAAAGGCAGCTTATACCACCATCTGCTGAACTACCACCTTAAAAATGCGTGTTTAATGGATTACCGAAACAAGCAATATGTGCCAGGTGGCTTTCAGTTTGTGGATATAAGAATCGGCTTAAAATATACGTTCATATCGAAAAATGGTAATTAAAATGCCCATGAAAATTTGCAAACATGCAATGCGACGGTATCTGCACGCAGCCTACATGTCAAAATTCTCTGTTTTACCCTATAGAATCATTTAGTTGGAGGTGAATGAACAGCCCGTCCGTAAAATCCATGGCGCGATTTTCATGTGTGAACACGCCTAAACATCATTTGACTCGCCATTCATTAGCTGTCCTCCAACTGGCATAGAGTGACCAAGTGCTGCGGCCTCCACCCTCCCACCATGGGGGATGGGGCAGCCCATTGCCATGACTCAGGGCGTCTGCTGGAGCATTAGTAACAAGGTGACCGGTGGAAAAAACGGATGCCAACTAGGTGGGAAACAATATGCACCTATTCTATCCGTATCTACTACTCCATTGTTCTAATAACAGTTTCGTTTTCCCTTTTAAACAAAATGGGCAGCCTCAGGTATTGGAGCAAAGCTCCGTTTTAAACACAGTGACGAGACTTTGGTGCGATGAAATGATGAAAAACACATAGTAAATTGATACGGCATTTTGGCATTTGAAATCTCTAATCTCTCTTACTGTGCATTCATCAAGCTCTGACGAATAGGTTAAGTGATTTCAAACGGTAAAAAGGGTTAAAAATGAGACATGAAGGAGTTGAGACAGTGAATCACAAAAGTTTCAGTATCTGGAATGCGGTATGAAGTAGCGGTAAGTAGAATAAAGAATGTTTATGGCCACATTGGGAAGAGTTCGAAGTGCTTGATGAAGTTACAGTCAAAGCAAGTTCCCCATTAGATTTTAGTAAAGGTCAGAATTTCCAAAAATAGCTCTGATCTCCGTAAAAGGCAAAAAAATTGTACATTGCAATCTTTTCTTTTATAGTATCTTCAAATGAGAAAGCAAGTTGGTTCGTGCTGTTTAGTTGCCGTGGTATGAGCCGTAAAGACAGGTGAGCCTTAATTTAAGTGGTTGTTACTTTCGAGGAGGTAATAAGTCGAAATGGGTCATCCGCTATTCACAACTTTGTGTTGTGGAATTTCATCTTGTTTCCTTGTCGGAGATGTTGTTTCGTCTTGCGAAATGCAACAGCTAGACACAATTTGTACGCTCAATTTGGCTCCGTTTTTCTGTCTGGATTCCAACGCTTGCCGGGATGGATAATGGTGCAAGTCAGGAAGAGGCTCGGGAACAAGTGAGATTTTTACCTTGGAGATCAGTCATCACTAAGGTAGTCTCAGACTGCGCAATGTCACCTAGATATAGCATCCGGGCTATTTGAGAAAGTAGCTAGCCCCATACAATTCTCAATTCTTATAACTGCTATCACCACAGGAATGAAGTAGTAGGCAGTTCCCACATCAATCTATTCATTTTAGCGATAAAAATGTGGACCTTACCCATAGACCAAATGCCAATTCCTTCCACCGTGTGATTCTTCAAAAAGCCCCATTGCTGGCATAAAATGAGTAGTCAGTAGCTAGTGTGTACGACTCGAATTCGGATTTCTTGCCTTACCAACCATTGCTAACCTCGGCTTGGATGCATCACGCAAATTCAACTACTCACCAAAGCTCATCGAGTTCTTCTTGACAGGAAGCTATGCGAGTACAAGGGAACTGAGACACTCGAAAAAATATGCTGTTTCGCTAGCCGACTTGGCACTGCCATGGCTTAACAACAAGCAACACACGTGTTGTTTTGCTCACGTAGACTGCAGTCGACGGTCATCTCCAGCTGAAGTTTCCATGTGTTCAACTTCATGGAACTCCAAGAGAGCTTCACTGTATCCTCTTGTGTAGAGCTCTTCATAACTCTTCCCTCATTCTTAAACAATAAGGTTGAGTCCGTAGTAGTATACAATAGATCAACGCGTGTATCTGCCAAAGGATCTAAAATAGTTTTGGTATGTGCCAGTGCCTATACCCTTCCCATTTGAAACTGAATCAAGCATCAGTAGCTTACCAACAAAGATCGCAAACCCCAGCAGAAAAGGCTCTCAATTTCCTTCAGTTTCCATTTAAGTTGTAGATGGGTGACGTGAGCGTGAGAGTAGAATTCATTACAGGTCTTGACTAGCTGAAGATGTCTTGAAGAAGGCCCCTCAATACGTCGGAATTGTACCGTGAAGTCATTTGGTAAAGCACTAGCCACCATGAAATGGTGACACTTTGTAGCACAGATTGACTTTATGCTGCACACGATGCTCGATGCTTGTTAGCGAAGGTGTGCCATGAGGTATGCAAATGACATTCAGTGACGCAGGTCGCGGCCACTAATGCAGGCCAATGGAAAAGACGTTTCCTCCAGTCGATCTTTCTGCGCTTCGTACGAGCCTTGAAGGGTGTGATGATGACTATCACCACTCATTCGCATAGTGTCCACAACATGTAAACGCTTTTGTCAGCGATGCCGGTGGGCCCTGATTGCCAACAGCTCTACTCTTTGTTGACTTGCGCGTGCCCATGTACCTCCTAATGGACGGGTGCCTCTAAACATTCCTAAGCAATTAGGTGGTGATGGTCAGCTGGCAGCATATCATGCGGTCATTTTGATGCTTATAAAGCGTTTTTTAATGAAGCTTCTGCCGCTAATCCCTGCCTCAGTTAAGCTGGCTAGAAGGGATGTTTTCGTGCATTCTTGTAACGCCTTGAGACTTCCTTAAGGACGAAAGAGCACAATAATCGGATAGAATGTGTATTATGGACGCAAAGTAGGGCTTAAAGCCACTAGCATGGCTCACAGACAAGCACATTCACCCACACGCCTACGCACCCATTCGGCGAAGGTACACTATTGGAGCAACCAAGTGGCCCCTTTACCATAACCGAGAGTCAAACAAATAATTAATGTATTCCATCTATAGGTACTTACCTCAAGTCGCTGCTAACTTAATGTGAGATGTAGAAACATCCACAAACTACTATTTGGGTCACATCAACTCGTTTAAACAGTAAATAATGTAGTGTAAATGGTTAAGCAACTGCCTTCGGTTATTATAACTGTGCGCAGTTCTAAAAGGTGGTTATGGAAGCATTCCATGCTGTTGAAACCATTTATGGCCTGTAGGCTTTCGACTTAATGTCTTTACTGTGTCAGGAATGACCATTGATATTGAAGGAAATTAGAGACGAAGTAGACATGAATTTCCATGGGACACAAACAGACGTTCTGCAGTGATGGCATTGAGTTATGAAGTAGTGCAAAGCATCAAATTGCTGTCAACATCCATAATTACTCCGAGATGCTAATTTCCAAACATCGCGTTTGCGATGTGCAGGTCACCTCCAGAAGCATCCATTGGAAAAGGGCACCGGAAGAGGACTGGAGACATCGACTGACAACCTAGAAAGGGAATTAAAGTGAGGGTCATTAACATTGTCCTAAAAGGTAAAGTTGGTGATTGTAGTGATTTGTATTTTTCATCCCAGCCATTGCAAGGCTTGTGCGTGGAAAGAGTACTTTGACGAAGAGTGAATAAAGTACCTTGAGAATGGATCTGCAAATGAGACGCAACCAAGGATGAAAAGTGTACTTCAATTTACCGCCACCCCTAAGGTGTAACAGTGGATCAACCGTGGCAGCAGAAATAAGCATAATTAGGTGGAATTCTTGTTATGGAGGGAATTACAGCAGCACTTGCACAGCATCGGCCGCACAGCAATGCTTCGCCGGGTGGCATTAAAGAAAGGGCATTTGATGTCAGACAAACAAATGTGCAATGAAGTCGTGGAAGACATAAAATGCTAGAATTTCCTCTCCAGTATGAACAAAAAGAATTGCAAATTCATGCTTATATGGCAGCGCAATAAAATGACCCAAAGTACGGATTGAGGTACTTTTAGACCAGTACAGACATTTAAGTGCAGCTATTTATTGTCAAAAGTGTAGGCTTTCAGCCAGCCAAATTGCCGCTTATACATATAACAATAAAAAAATGAGGGTTCATCAAATAATAAGTGGTTATATGGTTAAGTAGTTAATTTGCAAACTTGCTTACGCAGAGAAAAAGTGAATTACAGATAGGAGAAAAGTGGACTTGAGCAAATGTGTGTTGTGTAGTAGTAACTGAGATTAATTGAGGTGATTTTCTGGATGCAATTTGATTCATGAAGTAGAATGCAGACAGAACACTCCAAAATGGAGGGTCTTAATAAAACCACCTAATTCATTCAAGTAAATATTTCCTTTATTTAGGATTTCAGACACCGGATAACCATGATTTCTTTCCTCCAGTTTGTGGAATATGGTTTGTTAGGCAATTGTTAAATATTGTACATCGTGTTCGTAAGCGATTTACAGTGTGTCCCCAGCAGTAATGCAAAGGTAAGTCGCCCGGTTGTTTTTTTAGAAAATAAATGCATATAAGATTGAGCGAACTTTTTTGACAGTAAAAAGTCCATTGGACAGTGACTTTTGTAAATTTCCGCGTAGGCATAATTGCGTCTGTTGACTTGATGCCACTGAGGGGTGAAAATCATTAAATAATTTACAATTACACGGAGGTAACCCACGCATGCAAAAAAGACATAAAGTATACCAGAGGGCACGAAAATTGTTTCGCACTTTTTCCATACACCTGGCAGGCGGGTAATGCTGTAGACATTTCAAGCTACTTACTTCTACCTTTCCTTTAAGCGTTGGACTCGTACCCTGAATTACTGCTTTTATCAGTGCTACGCTTTTGTAGGCTTGTGGTTAGAAATTAGCTAAATAGAGGTATTTAGTTGTAGGTAAATGAGCCAAAACTTGCCATAAGAGCTTTGATACCGGCGTCCATGGACGCAGTGAGTTGAAGAGCTGTACCACACAATGTGAAATGGGCAAAATCTACACCATTGGCAAATGTATGAATGAGAAAATCGCCTTTACTTGACTTGTTCGTGCATCGATGCCGACTTTGCTTTGGGTTTAGCGATCAGGTGGTGACACTACGAGTAATTATTCATCAGTACTGTTTTTCTAGGCTTTACATCCACTTAAATCGAGTTTTTATTTTGCAATCCCGCCTCAGATCATCATTGACTTCAAAAAGTTTGTTTCATTAATTTATAGTATTTACGCATCAAAATGTGAGTAGTTTAATGGATTTGGATTGCAGTTTTGATACTTCCTTTAATGTGCATTAGTTTAAATAGAGGGGGGATACATTTGCCACAACTGCGCTAAATTACAACATCAGTATGGCATCAACTCGTTGAAGAATTCTGGACTTATTTGAATGAAAAACGCGGATTTGGATGTTGCAGTGTAACACCTTGATTGTTACTTTATCTCCTCGTTTTGGCTGCTCAAGCAATAAAGGGCTCTCCCGTTGAGCTTCTGCTAAGCGGCGTCGCTTCCGAGCCACGCCAGTAGCCCCCCACCCCTTCTACCCCAACATTATGTTTCCCGTCGTCTTCAGGAAAGTTTCTAGGGGCATAAAGTTAAAAATTTGTTTAAAAAAATTTGTTTCATAGCCAAAAATTGCTGATTCATAACTCTGAATGTTGCTGCTGTTCAGTTTAACACTTTAATGCAAAAGAGAAGGTGATGCTAGGCGAATTAGTGCGAGCTGTGGCGGTACGTCTGGTAGCTATTAGAAGGATGAAAAACTACATGTTCCTGTGTCTAAAATTTCTTGGGAAGGATGTTTTAATAACAAAATATTTTCATAAAGAAAAAGGCCAAATACTGTCACCCAGCCACGGTGAGTCAGCGCGCACACGCAGCGGATAAGGGCCTCCTCTCCCTAAATGTCATCTTTAGTAGTAAGGTGAATCAAGTAATGCAATGACGGTAGTGAGAGCTGGTGGCGGTTTGGCAGTGGAATGGAGGGAGAGTGCGACGATGGCACTTTAAACCACGCTTGACGCAACAGCGTGCAGTGACTGCATCACTTGATTGTCGCCAATTCGGACAGGAAACCGACGACTTCCCAATGATGCTGCCACAGCATTTGTCATCATGTCTGGTGAATACAGTCTCACGAAAGGATTGTAACAATGGATTCCAGAATGTTAAGAAATGTGTCCAGAAATGGATTTAATGGACATCATCATTTCCCATTAAACAAATTCATATTGCTGCCTATGTCATTGCCATATATAAATAGACAAATTTTCTTTCTTTGCCGGAAAGCGGTAAAAAAGTGGGCTTAAAATGTTTCCATTTCACAAGCTAGCTTTATGCAGAAACAGTGCAAGTCATTTGAATTTCTTAAAGACGAATCCTGTTGACATTGGAGTGACCAAGAAATATTGTAGGACCGAAGTATGTTAAACATTTGGAATTTGTGAGATGGGAAAAAATGGTCCATTTGTGCTGGGTCAGCTGAGTGAGTTGGGAAAGGAGAGGACAACTAGTTGTGCCATCGCTTTTAGCTTGGCAATGCATTACGTGAAGTGTGCATTCTTTTTAAAAATAAAACAATTTATGCAGCTTCTTGTGTTTACGCAATTTCTAAAAGGTGTCGACTGAGAGATTGTTTTTGAGCAAAAAAGACTTGCATCATAACATCATCTGTTCTTAACGAATTAGTATCGACGAGTTTGAGTGGCATTCTTTAGTTCTTCAGACCATTGGAAGATTTCGGCAATTGCAACCTCGTACTTGTAGGGCTTGTTCAATGGAGTGTCGGGGTAAGCAAGGTGTCACAGAGCTAGATTAGGTTACAAGGAACACAAATTCGGTAAAGTTGTAGTAATCTTGAAAATTATGCAATAGTCGGGGTTCCATTTTGTGTGAAACATCTTGATTAACCTTCAATAAATGCCCTATTTGCTCAAAAATGAGCATTAGAGATTGCGAAACTTGCTTGTCTGCGAAATAGTTGAGAGAGATTATCTCCTACCTGATCTAGGGAATCTCGCATGTTAGCAATTCCTTTTCTCAAGACGTCTCTGTATATTAATGTGTTAGGGCAGTTGTCTTGAATGTCTGAGAATTGAAAATCCTTAATGAAAGTAGCTTACTTTATTTTGCGGCATCACACCAGCAACTATAAATCACACAAGTTCTACAATCCACTTTTTATTTATTCCTCATTTCTTTTATAATGTAACACTGATTTACAGAGTCATTGCTCTTGAACGAAAACGTATACATACTCTGTTAGGTGATCATAAATTCCAAATTATAAAGTGATTTCACAAACCGATTCACACAGATCTGTCAAGCACAATAGTACTTTTATTCTAAAATCAAAGTATTTCAGCACCGTGCATTTCTTTATTTGCGTTTACGTGATACTCACCTGGTGATGAATGCAATAGTGCAATAGTGTCAAAACAAGTAAGAGCTAGGAGAGACGTTCCTAAAAAGAGGTGTTTGGAGTGTGTTTTGCCTGAAATCATGGCACTAATGCCATTGACTTGGCATGATTCGGGAAACATTTGATCTCGAGATACTTTAGAATAGCAGAATGTATGTAAGGATACCAGCATAAAATTAGTCTCGTATTAAGGCAAGTAAGTTGGAATTGCAAGATTAGGTGATCTCTGAGATTGAAATTAGTCAGTGCAAAACTGATGCTAATTATTGTGATCGTCGTTTGCAGAGATCCTACTTTTACCTATAAGTAGGGTTTTTGGGAGCATTTTGAAAAAGGGTGTGCTGTGGTTTTCGTTTTGACCAGCTGAATAAAATCTAAAAATTGCTTAATGTTTTTCCCTACAAATGGTGGTTTCGAGATGCATACCACTCCAGAAAGGTGAAGATGCTCAACTTCTGCATCCGTATGAGAACAGATAAGGTAGTTATTGTGTCATACATATGTAAACTTGGGATTGTCAGCCAAGCTGGATGCGCATGCTTCTCATTTTAGCGGTATATATCATATACTTGGTGGCAAACCTTGTCAATCAACAAAGTGAAGCATTTGTAAGACTTAAGCACATGAGGAAACACACCGGGATATTTCCAGTCTAGTATCATGTTAGGTGTAGAAACCCGTAGAATGATGAAAATACGTACATGGCTCGTGAGTAACAGGGGAAGGTCAAGTGGGACTTAAACACTAAGAGTAGTTTAGTAAAGCAAAGCCAAACTATTTGCTTCAGCTGCTTTTTTTGCCAATCTCATATAGTATTGTCAATTCTTCCTTCATCAGCATTTCCAACTAGTTCCGTATTCTATACTATATGTACGTCTATGTGGAAAGGGATCGCGATTTGGCATCACTTGCAAAAGTTTTTAATGAACATTTACCATTTGCTCCCATGATAGCTCCTCCTGACCTTACCTTAGGTTCCATGCTTCCACCTCCTACTTGATTTCTTGGTTCTACAAATTGTTTGACTCTTCAGCGATTAATCTCTCCTAGGTAAACAAGGTTCTCAAGACACTACAAAGAAGCGCTGTCAGGCAAGGATCACTCAAGTTATGAGAAAAGAGCAATATTGAGACGAGACAACCCTCACATTTCGTCGTGGTGAACGCCCACGTACGTGTCAACGTGTGCCAGTGCTTCTGCCAACATCTCAGTGGCATTACGCAGCCATTTCATCACCCTTCCGCTAATTGATGGCAAGTCACACGGTAGCAAGCTCTTCCTCCTCCTCCTTCATCGTTTACTCCATCAGTGAACACTGTGAGGACACTTATTATTCCAATGAAGTTGTCCAGAAAGGAATAAGGCGGTGGTAGGAGTTAAGCTATAATAAGAGTTTTCATAAATCTAAAGTATTCCGTTCGGCAGGAGATGAGGTTGTTACATATTGACACGTTGGTTGATTAATATCAAATTGAGGAATAAGATGTTTATAAAATTTTGGCCTTATGCTACAATCGAACTCACTGTAAGACTGCACCTATAGGTTGTAAGTATATCTTGGAAAAGCAAGATTCATTGGGGCATTTTGTAAGCTGGGAGATACTTTAGAAATGTGTCGGAGGAGAGGATCATCTGATCCCTTTTCCAAGTAAACAGGACTTATCGATGACCTGTCACTCTGATTTAGGCAAGCTTCTTTCCAAAGCAAACATTATCCCCTCCAAATTTCTCCACAAATTATTATTGGTCGGAGTTGTTGTTGGTGATAAACAAGGGTTAACTGAAAATCAAAGCATTAAACTCTTACGGTCATAACAAATGGAACTGCGTTTTCAGGAGCTGGAGAGTCCTCGACAGATATATTTTCCTGGCAAAACTTCTTCATCACTTTACCGAGGCTAGGCTTGCCTTAAGGTTTTCCAAACCGAAATGTAACCCTTCTGGATTGTCTGATTAAATAGCACAGTTCCATAAGCAGCAAAAGGCTATGGAACGTCAGCACTTCGTATTCACTAAATAATTTTAGGTCGGCTGGGTAGACTTCAATGAGCAAGCATAGGAGCACAATTAACTAAACCTAGTGATAGCCTAAATGATAAAATAGACCTACAAGTATCACAAAAATTCTGTGTTAATTTGCTTCCTAAACCCTGGATTCTCATTAAATTCAGTCATCCATTTAATGAAGCCCTTCCATCCAAGATCCTTGACTCACCCTTGAGTTAAAAAGTGTTCATAAAAGCCAGTACATTTCATCATTCTCTACACAGTTTCGTCTTTTAGAGTGTAATATGCTGGATACTAAAACAAGCACATGGGAGGGATATTACGTTGGAGTTACCGTAGCACTTAAGCCTCTTGAGAATCCACCTGATGAAACACGCTGTCATGTAAGGCTTATTAGAATTCCAAAAAAAAAATATTTTTTTACTTTAAAAAAACGCTAAAAAAATCAAAACATTTTCTTTTACAACATTACCGTTTTGAAGAAATTGCTAAGTCTTCATGTAAATGGACTTGTATTTACAAAAATAAGAAAAAATATTTATTGATCAAATTACTTCATGTTCAGATAAAATCCAAAAGTCAAAATTATTTTTGCACTTTGAGGACAAAAAAATGTTAAAATATCATTGAGAAATTTAAAAGTGGATTGCGATAGGCCTGTAGACATGACAATTCAATCACCAGAGTGATTATTAAGACAACACTTAGCCTCAAAAAAATTAAGTGCTTAATTTAAGACAAGAATTTAATTTACACAGAAGGAAGAAGAGAGCTGCATTGTAGGCTATCAAATCTAATTGAATGGAGCTTACTCTCCTGATCTGATATAGGTCCCGCTTCAATGAGGTATGCCTTACTACTTCCCGAAGTTTGGGATGTCATTACGTTTATGATCACAACCTTCGTTACGCATATTTTTACAATGAAAACAGCATTTCAAATATGCATATTGAATATCCCACCCTTAATTGTGCGTTACTTTGGATCCTAGATAGGAGTGAACCGTTTTATTTTTGGGAAATATGTCATGCACTTTAAGGTTATGACACTACATGCATCATACAATATTTGTAAGAGAAAGGCCAAAAAATAAAAAACCGTTATGCATTTATCTGATTCTTATGACGACTCCTTTCGGCAATTTTAGTATGTGACATAATACACAAGGTTTTGAGGCATTGAGGTTAAGTTTTGTGTCAACTGTACATATTTATGACTCCCACCAAAGTGGTGAGATCTAGAGTCTGATAAAACGTCCAATTTCACAATTGAGATGCTATGCTCATACGCACAGACGTTGATTAAGAAAATTGAGACAAGAACAGCTTATTCAGATTATTCAGGTATTTTAGGGAAGCTACTCAAGCGCATTTTTGCCTTAGCAAACGGTAACGTCACTTAAGACAAAAAATTGATATAAACTGATCACAAATTGCCTAAAAGGCATGATGTAGCAAAAATGTACTAAAATAGGTTTTCCAAAATTATGATCCAAATGAAAGACCCCCCACCAATCAAGCTATTATACAGCACACACAAAATTTGTTAATGTGACATGTTGGCTGATAATTGGACAAAATACTGCTGGTTTTTGCAACATAATAGAACCGGAGGAAGATGTAGTGACGACGTGTAAGTTTATGCAACACAAAGCAGCTTGCACAGACTACCATTATTTGATCTAACGACCCGATTATTGCACAATTTTTGCATATAAAACTATCTTTCCTACACAGAGAGCCTCAACGATGTGTATTAATAGCCCCCAGTTGTAACGGTACGGTGCATTTTTAGTCGGCCATTTGGATGCGCGGGTAACCTGTCCTCCGAAGTTGGTACCCCGTCTCAGAGGCGCGGCTTTTGGGATTACGTGTAGCCTCTCAGCTCTTTTTAAGTAAGTAATCAGCCTAATCCTGTGTCGGTATGGCTTATCGCCAATTCAGAGGAGGCTTCGTATGCTCCATATGCAAAGGCAACATCGGTTTCCAAAGCGTCTTTTTTCCTCCGTAATCATAATTTATTAAACCCAGCCAACAAAAAATACGAGGAAATTTTTAGCAAAACCATGTCTGGTTTTCCAAAAGCGCGCTGCTGTCGCCCTTGTTTGTAACCTTGAGTAATAAGTAAAACACAATATTTAAATTAGCAGTTACATATATTTTTTTATGGTATTTATAATTTTTAAGCAAAATTTATTATCAAAAAAAGGCTACATTAATTTGGGTTTGCGCTTAAGTCAAATATATATAACAGGTTATCACTTCGATCCACACTGAAGCAGATTGAGTACAGATGTCAACGACTCCATTGCCGGGATCGCTAGAAGCTGAATGTCCGGGAGGTCTAGACTGGGCTTGGTATGGTCTAGGTGAATGCATT
Organism: Echinococcus granulosus; assembly: GCF_000524195.1. Lineage (NCBI taxonomy): Eukaryota > Metazoa > Platyhelminthes > Cestoda > Cyclophyllidea > Taeniidae > Echinococcus > Echinococcus granulosus. The sequence goes on along the minus strand of NW_020170405.1, from coordinate 958,896 downwards.
CGGTCTACTCGAGACAAGGTTTCCGTTGCTTTTGGTGTTATGAGTATCGCCGCTTGGTTCTTGTTCGGATTTCCTCAAATTTACGAAAACTGTGTCAAAAAAATCCCAGATGCCGCAGTCTCTATCTATCTACTGCTATTTTGGCTATTGGGAGACACTCTTAACTTCGTGGGTACATTTTTGACAGATCAGCTCTTTTTGCAAGTAAGTTTAAAAATCCTCTTATCAATTACATTTTATAGTAGCCTTTCCCACTATTTCGCGGTGCTTAATAATTTTTCACGCTTGATGCATTTTTTGGTTTGGTCATCGATATTTCTTAAAATCATGTTATTTTTATATTTGTAGAAATTTTTGGCTGGCTATACCGTCCTTGTTGATATTATACTTTGGATACAGTACCTCTACTACCTATGGCTCCACAAATGGCGAAAAAAACGTTAGTCAATGACCTTTATTTTAGAGACAACTTGGTCGTGCAATTAACATTTGTTATTTTGTATTCTAAACAATGCGATACTTTTAGCGAATATGTGCTTTAAATGCTTTTTTTGTAACCCAAGTTTTTGACCAAATAATTTGCGTGAATTCTGGTTTTGTCTTTTTGGAAGACCTTGACAATGAATTTGTGGAAGACGAGGATGTTAAGGAAAAGGAAATATCAGTAAGGTCACCGAGCGCTTCGACAGTTGGCAAAACCCTGACCACTGCATTGCTTGGTGTTTTGACTCTGAGCTTTCTGCCGGTATCGCTAACATTTGGAGGGTCTGGCCCCTCTGACTATTCATTAAAAATGCAACGTCAACTCTTTTCCTCCTCCACTACTGATCCGTGGGCCAACTTTCTATCGGTAAGCTAATTCAAAGAGACTGGGGTCTGTTTAATTAATCAGAGTTAAGAGATGTCCTAGAACTTTTGTAAACCTTTTTTTGTACTTACTAGACACCTGGTGAGAAAGTTGGCTACATTTTTGGCTGGACCAGCGCTATTATGTATGCTCTGGGTCGAGTACATCAGATTTACATGAACGTAAGTTATAATTTTTTGCACTTTCAAGCTCTCCGTAGGAGATCATAATGCCAAGATTGCATTACACTTCCGAGCGAGTTTTTATTATTTCAGAACTTTTTGTATAACTTTATGTTAAGATATCATAAATTCCAGGAAGTCATTTACAAAATGGCAGATTTTTTGCCTTAGAATGTATATGAACTCTTGAGTACTTTTTTGAATTTAGTGGAGGCGGAAATGCACGGAAGGTCTCAGTTTTTACCTGTTTTTCCTTGCCGTTCTGGGTAACACGTTCTATGGCTGTCAAATCTTTGTCAAATCCATCGATGCCGTCTTCGTTGTTAAATCTCTACCGTGGATTCTAGGCAGCTTGGGCATTCTTCTATTTGATGCCTTTGTAAGTTGGTTTTCTGTTAATTAGAATTGTCTTCCCTGCTAATCTGGTTTATCTTCACGTCCCTGTGGCGAAAATAGATGTCCAGGCATTTGATTTCCTACAAATGTCAAAATTTTCCTAAAAATAGAAGTGTAGACCTGCAGTTTACTTTACGACCAGCTAGGTGCAAAGATATGCGAAAATTGGTCTCCAATACGAAATGTCCTTTTTGATCCTCACAAAAACAAAATTTGGGAAGATCTGCATTAAAATACTCCAAAGTTCCAGGAAAAAACTTAAAATGAAAACTCCTAATTGCAAAATTCGTAGTTGCTAACGGCGATATTCGTTTGATTCCAGATTCTAGTGCAATTTTTTATGTATCGTCACAATCGAATGGATGCCGAAGAAGGTTTCGAATTTGCTTCTGAAGATGATGAAGGAAGCATACGAGGTTAATTATGACACTTATTTCTCCATCCCCTCGATACCCTTTTAAAAATATAACCCAGGCCTATTCTGTAGAATCAGTTGACATTTGGGTTGGTGGTAAATGTAAATAGATCGGACACATCTGGTTGTGCATTCTGATTTTAAATTGTTATCTGATGGGACATAGCGGGTTATAATGAAAGTTTGTTTGCTAAGCGGTCAGCAGTGCGTGTCATCTACCGTAGTTATTCCAGCTTAGTGTTGATAAGCGCAATTTAAGAGGTCCAGTGATACGTAGTCACGCACGCATGGTTCACTAAACTGCTGAATCCCAGATGAGGTTATGTGAAGAACGCAGGACTTGAACAGATACCAAAACGCCTGCTTTGAAGTGATGCCACCTATGTGTCATAGATACTAGTACTAGCCTTTCAATCTCTCAAGTGGGAGTGGCGTCATTTTCGTTTGTAAGATTTGACAATTACGCCCATTTTATTAAAAAGCAAAATAATGGGATTTTTCACGAAAAATTAGTTACTATCATCAAGAAATGTTTAATTTGTAAAAATGTTGTGTCGAAATAAACTTAAAATGTGCATCACAAGGTTTGATTTTGTGTTACAGCAACGGTAACATAAAGCGCATCAGTTTTCTATCAGTCTTGTTGTATCTAACACAAATATTATGCTCATTAACTTAAAGTGTTTCCAACTCACTAATGTTTGATTTACAATCTTATTGTAATGGGGATGCTTCATTTCTTCAAAATAACATACAATTTTGGTGGCAACCACAGTCCTGTATCCCTTTAAAATTTCTAATGAATAAAGTTGAACCTAGTTGCTGTGCTGGGTAGTTGCCGGCATCATACAAAAGAATTTTACATTGTAAGGGTCAAGCGTCTCCTCAGAGGTGAAGGCTCTGTGCCTGCTATCATCTTTCTGGAATCAATTCTAAATGGTAGATGCAGAGGCGGAGCGGGATTTTGTTAACGTTTCCAAACGCAGTCGATATCTAATTACAAGGCAGAGGTCCTCCATTTTGAATCGTCAACAGTCACACGAAATTTAATTAACTTCTGTCGATCATTAACCTTTGCCTCTCGAAAATCTCCGAGCAAAACATGAAACTCAAATTCTGCCCCATTTTTTTACTCAAATCATGAAATTTTCATCAGGTGTTTAAGCGCGCGTTGGATCTTAGACTAGGAGTTTTGGGGGCGGGAGCACTAGTTTGGCTCATGCGCCACAAGTACTTAAAGCGTGGTAAAGATACTTCAAAAAATATACCAAATTTGACCCCTAAAGCAAGGTAAAGAACGATTGTGATGGTGCTGGGTTAAAAAGCGTCCTTACCACCTGTGAATTTTGAAAGATTTTAGGCCATTTTGAAAGAGAAACACGCATTTTATTGATGAAACACCTTTCAGAAAAAGAAATTTTTGCAATTACCTTAACTATCAACGAAACGTTTCTGGAATTGCATGCGGTGTCCTTGCGCATCACGTGGTTACAATCATTGAGTCTCAGGTGAGCCAATGATCTGATATACTGACATTTTGAGGGATTTGCAGTTGTTAGTTGCTGTAATTACAGAATTGATGATGCAATTTTGATTCAACAGATTACAAGTAATGGGATGGGACTAATACAGTTAATGTGTCAATTTCTGCATGTGAAATCTGACGGACAATAATGGTGCCAACCGGCCCTCATCCTCATCCCTCTTTCGTAGTCAAGCATTGTGTTGGCACACCTGTGGATTGGGTTTTTTACGTGGCACTTGTCTTCTATGATAACTTGGCTTGGAGGCGAAACTATATGACGTAAAGGCTTAATTGTTGCACTTTTTAAGACAACACTTTTTTGAGGAATGTGAACTATGTGATATATTGTGAGATCGTTGAACAAAAAGGTTTGAATTTTGAATTAAAGTAGCTTTTTAAAAACCAGATGTCTTCCTTCAGCACACACATTTTACACTTCTTGCTTTACAGACTGAAAAATGTGCCCAATCAACGGATTTAACCATCATCAACGTTAAGAATCGCGGAACTTTTTAATACATGCAGTCATATTTTAGGAAAACTAAGGATTCTGACCTCAGAAACTGAGATCGCAAGGAAGAGCTTATTAATATGTCTGCGGAAATTAAAGGGCTCTCGTTTCATTACAGAATTTGCCGGAATAAATAAATGTAGGAACATTATGGTTTTGGGTAGCTCTAAGGTGAGACGTTCGCGTGTGAGCAGAGCACATGACACCTTTAAGGCCCGTGATGGTGCAGAAAAGGTGTTTTTATGGCACTCATGAGTCTCCTTTTTCTCCTAAAGCAAAAGAGCCGCTTAGAAGGTTTGTTGTCTGTATATTTTGTAACGAGAAAAAGCACTTCGGTGTTTTTAAAACTTTTGTCATATAAGTCGAGCACCTATTGTACAAAGCTACTTCAGAGGCGGATTAAGCACAGCTAATAAGCCGGCTGTGTCGGAGGAACTTTTAAAAAAAGAGTTGGGAATAAGCAGGTAAGGATAAGGAAGGACGATTCAAGGGTCACATCTATACAAATCATGAATACAAACACCTTGGGTAATACCACAGAGATATTACCGCGACACTAAATGCAACAGGTACTTCAAAATGGGGCATGCTGCCATGATTAGGGTCTAACTATTCACTTAACACAAAGCTTGATAGCTACAATAGGCTATTCTTAGCATTTGTGTTGAGGTTTCAGATGTGGGGACTGGGAACGTCGCAAGAACGGTCGTGGGGCGCAGGTCAGCATACTGACACTGCTATGAAAAGTAGACTGTTCAGATTAGAAAGTCATGAATCCGTTAGGCTTGCTCAGGATTGCCTATGCATTGCGGTCAATTATTATTTGGATTTCAGTCTATTCGTGTACTCAGTCGGTGTCTCTTGGCCACACCCATACTGTTTGAAATCCGTTGTGCGTCTACCACCTTTCATTGCCATTTGCCTAAAAAATATGCATTTCAAGCACTTTAAGTTATGCAAAACTACTTCTACTAAATTAAGTTAGCCTAATTATAAGAAATTTTTAAAAATTGAGGGCTTTTTGACATGTATTATTTTGGAGCGGAGACTTTTGCAGTGAGAGGAAACTACTTTACTTTGACGGTAAGACAAATAATAAAACTAAGGCTATGAATCCGTTAATAAATTTTTAGCCTTAAGAGTCTAAGCTAAGGTCGCATTGTTGAAGGGTGACCAAGATTACACTACAAAGATGAATACTGCAAATATAGTAGAAGGGATTCTGTAGGAATAGGGCTACAAAGCTGGGTTTATTTACGAACTCACCCTCCGGAAGTATGGAAATTAAATTTTTGAAGTTGATGCACATAATTGACATTGATGAGATTAGCTTTTGAAATGCAGGAGCAACCACCTACGTGGCTATGTAACAGCATACCTGGGTATGCTGTTACTGCGGATTTAGACAGGATGCAGTCATAAAGGTATTATAAATGGTTCTTTGACGTCGCGTATTGGAATCTGTGAGTGCCCTTACTCGTTTTAATTCGTGAGTGAATGGTCATTTTGGAAGTGAGGACTTCTATCTTCTGTGGCTTTTATAAACTTCTGGGTATTTCAAGGCTATAAATGCGTTTTAATAATATTTTTACACTTAATAAAAGATTACGCAATAAACACTGTGACAGTCCTAATTGACCACATTTCCTTTTCGCAAATATTTGGAGCTCAACGAATCATATTTAATGGTTAGAGGTACCACTTAGCTTGTTGAGAGTTAAAATCTAAAGTAAACAGTGGATGTAAAATTCGAAGAACTTTGAAGGGTCGTTAGCCAGCGGCTTTAAAATTGGTTAAACTGTTCTAAAGTAGAATCACCTTAGTATAATGACATTCCGTTTTGAAAAACAAATTTTAATCTTTCCTTTTTGTCAATCATTAAGTTCCCTTAACATTAAACAATCGGACTACGTCAACGTGATGCATATTAATGGGAGTCTAAAAGACTCTTATCAAGTAGTTAACTGAATAAATTGGCACACTAATTTGAATTTCAAGGCCTAGACTTTTTGACTTGGCAAATTGACCATTCGATTCTAATTATTACTCTTTTTTGTATCCTTTTGGAGCATCGGTTCTACATCACTAACCAAGTCAGCCTAGCTTATTGTCCGCTTCCCTAGAGTTCATAGTGCTTGAACAACCAAGTGTGCGGTTGTCTAGAATGCAGAAAAGCGGCCCTCCCCTTACGCCTAGACACAGGTCTCACTTAGCTGTGCAAAGCTATTAGACGTGATGAGAGGCGCGAAATAGGACCAGCTTTCCTCAAAATTAAAGCGTGTGCACCGCAAAAGGCAAATTGGAGCATATGATTCGGTTCGAACACAATAGGCTAAAATCTGATACATGGGATTACGAGGCACAGTGCTTTGAAGCCTTTGTCATTCTATCCGCTCATTCTATCAGCTACATCGGAGGACACCTATCAACCCGAAAAGTGTAGAGTACCTAGAATTGCTTTAAACTTCTTAATAGGTATTTCTATTTTAAAAAAAGAGTTTCTCAGCGTTAGTTATTTTGGAAATTCGGCTCTACACTCACTCTAAAGAGATACGCATCGGGTTATAGTGCACCCATGTCCGACTCTAATTATGAGGAAATCCTAAAAATTAAACCACTTAGGCGTATTTTAACTTCCAACAGACGACCGCAAAGTTTTACTGATATGTTAGGTGGCATGTTTTTTACCCTCAAATCATAATGACACAATCAAAGTTGTTCAGTTGGATGATCACTGGTGTGACCCGGATTGTGTTGCGAATCATCTCAATTGATTTTAGCTGCACATTTGGGGACTGCTACTAGGCGAATTAGTGATGGGTCTTTTTTACCTTTGTTCAAAAAAATCACTTCGTAAAATGGCTAAGTGCTAAGCTCCGGAAATTTCCTCTCATTTGCCAGTAAGATCAAATGCCGTGGATGGTCACATAATAAGCAAAACGGATCACCTTCATCAAGTGCTTTTAGTATTGCAATGATTTCGTCATTCACCCTGTGTTTAAGCATAGCTCCCAAGCAGGCAACGCCAGAGTTCCTAGTTATTAAATGTTTTATGGATGTATGCTTAGTTTTAGAAATAAGAGATGCAAAGAAATTCGCCTTTGGACTGTGTATTATTGCTTCCCTCTCTTAGTGTTTCGTGACCTTTTAGAGAAAGACTGAGTCTGCAAAACTAGAGATATGAAAACTTTTCTGTATTTAAATGCTACTGCGTGCATTTGATAACTCCATCCTTTGGAGCTTGGCAGCTGCGTAAAACGATTGCGGTAAATTGGAAAAAAATTGGGAAGAGCAAGCAGTTCACGTAGCAACCGCAAACCAATAGCTTCCTTGTTTTCTATTTGCATCCATTGGGAGCCAAATGTCGTACAAAATCGGATACTGTCATTCTTAGGGCGTTGAAGACTTCCACCACTATCTGTTGTTGCTCACTTTTGCAATTTTCTATGCCAAATCTGCCAATCAGGGTGGCGGTGTGAGAAATTGGGCGATGGACATATCTTTGCAAAATAAGCTAATATGAACACTAACTTCACTTTTTCTTTAAATAACAAACTTGAAATTCCTCGTAGACGTTCGGCTCAAGTTAAACTGCAAAGAACCATCTGATAGGGCATTAAAAAAGGTAATTTTGAAATTAGGTCACATATTTTACTTATAAATTACAAGTAGAACGTATTAATCAGAAAGTGTTTTAAGGCAAGATGATTGCTTGTCGTGCCAGCACGGCTGCACTCAGCGAGGTCCAAGCCCAGTGAACCTAACTGCGCAATCCTCAACACATTTGCCTCCTTCTACAAACTTTTCCTATAAAAAAAACAGGGTACAAATGAGACACTGCGTAGCCTTCCATCTTAATCATATTAAAGTCCCCAGGATACAGCAATGTGGGATGATCATCACTGTAATAGGTGTTGCATTAAGAATGCTGCCCTCAATTTAAGCTTTTATGCTTCTAATACGCTTTAGTAAAACTTTCTCGAGAAAGCAGCAATGCCGTAAACGTCTATTGTTATTCCACTAATAATATGTTGAAAGTCTTCTCTAGCGGACAATACTTCCGTACCAAAAGAGCTTCCCGGTATATCTCTTGCTCTTACGTTTTGTTAACCTCCTTCCAAGGTTTTCTTTCTCACTTTACTCATAGTTACACCTGAGGTAGGAGACTTCATCTACACAGGGGTATAGAAAATTCGCCTAACCACAGAAAGCTTTGAAGAAGGTGTAAGTTGGAAAAAAAATTTGCAGCCATTTTAGCAGGATTGAAATTCACGCAATTCATTTGATTTCCATTATAACAGGCAAGTTAAAAATCTTGCATCACCTAGTAATGATTAATTATTTTGGTGGATAATTCTCTCACGAGAGTTTAACCTCAAACTTGCTGTTATCGAAATCCATTCAATTCGTGCTCACATATCTTCCTGGTGGTCAAGAAACATAAAGTTTTGTAAATATCTATTTAGACGGAAGTCAGCTGTCTGGAAAGTTGTTCATTTTTTTGCAACGACACATGTTTTGCTGAACATGATTCAAGGGTACGAGGTGGTATAGGACCTACTGTGAATGATGTGTGTATACTCTCTCGTCTTCCTTCCAATTTGACGAGATGACTGATATAAAATTTTGAGAAGTGGGAGAAAAACCGAAACCTACCATAAAGGTAGATTCCTCATCTTGATTCTGCGATAATATTGTACGCATGGATGTAAGTGCTTTCTGCGTGAGCTTTTAGAAGCAATGTCAGGTTTGGTACAAAAATTCGCTGGTAATGATCTAGGTAGAAAAATAGATAGCTAGAGACTTACTTCACTGAAACACTATCTTGTACAGTTACATTTACGTATTTCAATGGCTGAGGAAGGGATGTGCAACGATTAAATTCAACGTCTTCATTGTTGAATTTCTTTCAAAATTTTCTTATACTCAACACTACTGAGCCTAGCTAAACTCATTATCATACATTACTGGAAATAAATGCTTACAAGAATAATCTTAAAAAAGCGGAGTGATTTGATCAAGGTAGAGAAGGAGCAGATGATCAGCAAGGTGCTTTGCATGGCAGACTCCAACACACCCACGTGACTAAATGAACAATTAAACAAACACCATTCTCTTAAAGTATTTAGGAGGGCTAAGCATGTGGTGACATCGAGACATAGCATGGATTCTACCTAAAATGAAGTCTGTCAGTAATACGGCATCAATCCACACTCCTTTCCAAACAATGCTTAAAAGATATTCGTGAAATCTGATTCTATTTCGCATTTTATCCAGTCAGGCAGCTGTACTACCTTGTGCACCAGGTGGCAGTGTTCCCGACTTATGTAGATTAACAAAAGTGGAGATACCTGATTTTACAATAGTCAACCGAACGCGTGCGAGTCGATTTTATTGGCTTATATATTTCCCATTAGATTTGTTGATTTGAAATTAAAAGAAGCAAAGTGATGCCAATAAACTGTTTTGGACTGGTGATCATTTGAATGAGCACAGAAGTTATTGAAATCTTAACTGGATAAAAGATAAGAAATAAGGCCATGGGGAAAGTGAGGTCCCCAGTCTCAAGAACGTATGTACATCCAGAGCACAGAATCCACGCCCGCGTCAGCTGGCTAGATGAGTGAACTCCCAGATGATCACCACCGTTAAGTGACCTTGACCTTGCCGTGCGTCTCCACGTATTATTGGTCAACGCGAATGCATGTCTGAAAAATCATGAAATGTCTTCAGGGGCAGAATTTAAAAAGAGGTTCCCAAAACATTAAAATGGTAATGATTTCTGGGATAGTAAATATTCCAGCATAGACAGACGCATAGGTATGTGGATGCGCCCCATTCCTGCATGTAGCCACAACTGTCACATTCTAAATCTTCTGAAGTTTACTGAGTCGAAATATGTTCGGATTGAAGATTAGATTGAGAATGTGAATTTTACACAGGACTGTGTTAATAATTGCGTCGAATGCAGAAATTAGGAGCGCACTTTGTTATTCCGAGTACTTTTATCGCCGCCTATGTGTGCTTGAACTATCTTTGCATGCATCCTTACTTTGGCGGTTCAATGGAAGAGAAAATCTGTTATTACTGATTTGGCAGTGCAAATCAAACTGACTGTAATGGCCAGAGGTGGTCTTCAGCTTGTCAAACGCTTATCGCATACACCGAGACACATTTCATTCTTAATATTCTTCTGATTGCCTTATTTTCCTTCATTACCATATGATAAATATTTGGAACGAATTGTTCAATGGTTTGCCTAAGAAGTAAAGTGGAAGGTGTATTTTCTGGTATTAATTGTTCGTTTGGACCAGTACACCGTCCTCTTATCATTAAGCGTTTATTAATTTCTAAACGAAGATTATTCGAGTCTGAAATTCTGAAATTAGTTAAAGTTACCGAAGTCAGTGGCTATTGGTGCTACTCCACAAACGAAGTCCTCTCATCTAGCCTCTTGCATCCAAAGTTACACGCTTTGGTGCATTTAATAAAGTATGTACATCTAATGAATTGAATTACTTTTAATATGCAGTTCAGTTTAGGAGTAATAGGCTGTTGACCTGACCCTCACACCTAGGTAGAACTCAGACGGTAAAGAGACAAATCATACTTGTCATGATGCTTGCTTTACTGGGGGTTGTGTCGTATGCACGTCAAGTATTTCACGGGTTAGTAATAAACCTAAGCGCATCAGACAGGCTACGGTGAGAATCACCACGCATCAGTCAACTCCTAGTACCTTCTAGGACTCTTAATGACTCATCGTTGCAAGGAAATAATCCAACGTGACCTTGATGATATGTGGGTTGGTTAAGGCAGCACACACACACGTAGTTCGCCAGTCTTATAAACAAAACAAGAGGATAAATGGGTATTTCGGATCACCACCGCGTCAGTGCGTCATTGAGCTAGTACAAATTAGGAAAGTGGAATTGACCACGTGCACACGAGCCTATGAACAGTTTGGTGACAGCTATCACCTCACTACCATTTTAAGATCATGATCACAAACAAATAAGGGTGTTTCGACTCGGTGCAAATAATGTCACACTTGCCTCCTTGACCGCTAATCCATTAAGCTTTAACAATATTGATGCTGTAAACTGTCACTTTTTATGTGTATATTCGGTTACACTGGCCCTCCAGTCATGTGCTCCCTTCCATGCCCATAACCTCAGACCTCGTGCACATTAATAATAGCAGGCCAATTGGCGCAGTCTCGTAGCCGATCAAAGAGCTATTTATGGCGTATGCCATCATCCCTTCCTTGCACTAGACGAAATCCGCTAAGCACCTTCATTGACCTCTATTCCTTCTGTTTAATTTACCGCAAATTCCACAATAATGATGCTTCTATCTTTCTTCCCAAAGAGGTGAGGTGGTGCATAAGTCCTCTTAGGAGCAGGTGATTCGCGTGAAATCAAATGCTACCAGCAGAATCACAAGCATTTCATATTGGAAGTGACGCCGTTGATACGGCTGCTGTACCCGCATAGTCATCCAAGGTGCTGCTGTATTTTGCATCGTGAAATCGTTAAATGAAACCAACAAAAGGTGCGCCTATAAGGAAATTACATCTTTTGCAGTTTTACGCTTTCATCGGGAATAATTTTACTTTTAGTGCCCATAGATGGATAGTTTCAACACACCAAGAGCTGGTTTTCAAGCGAAAAAAAAACATGAATGCGTGCTAAGTAAAATGGTCTTCGGGTTAAATAACTGCATCTCCATGTCTACCTATGACTTCCAAATGCGGCTGCAATCTTTTGTGTAAATTTCACACCAAACAAAATTCCACCTCTATCATACCCACGGTTTCATAACTAAACAAAGCACCACAGACCTTTCCTTTGTCAGCCAGCAGACGCTGCTGCTGTAACAATAAGAGGCTGGGGCATAATGCCCACCTTCTACTACGCCAAAGAATAGGGTAAAAAGAGTAACCAATGCTCACTGACCGAGTAATAGGATCCACATTGAAAAGTAGGCCATCTTCCCGAGACATTTCGGCAAGCTATCGCGGCGTCCAAGTGCAAAAAGTCGGAATCGATAGTCTTGCGAACGTGCCCACATACCGCAGATTTGCAAACAAGCTTTCGCGCACTCGCATTCGGTTGCCATGGCAACGTGAACACACGCGAACACACAATGAAATGTGCACGCATGCGTGCGTACGTGCGTGTCCGCTCGCCTATTGTGGAAGCGACCTGAGGACATGCGCTTCGCGCGACCAGCTGATAGCATGCGCGCGCAGCGTGGCTGCCAGCTGTGCGCGGGTGGGCAGCGCTTGACCACGCATCTTACCGCCAGGCCCCCGTCCCCGCCCCCGATCCCAACGCCTGAAGCTGTCACTCCGCTGAAGAGATCACGCATTTTGCTTGGCTTTTGTGAACCAAGGGTAACGCAATCGGTTTCATTGTTTAAATGAACAGGGAATAGCAGATCCGGATGGTATTGTAGGCGGCGTCCTAATCGGGTTCCAGGTTTGATTGCGGGGAAAAAAATTAAGATAAAATCGTGTTTAATTATGCTAAAAAATATGCGGAATTGGGAGGAAAATAGAAATTACTTTGACAGAGCAAAAGCTTATTTGGAAATAAAATGATCACATCTAAATTATATGTTCGAACCTCGTAAACATTTTTAAAAAAATGTTACCTCAATGGGTACAAATTGTACCTACTAGCGTTGTTAATCGTTTTCTGTAGTTGTACTTCCTTGCTACAAAAGAATATTTCCTACTTTTAGCCGAAGGTAATCTTGGGTACTTTTACTCTTCTATAGGCATAAATAAAACCATAAATCACCACTAATTAGAGTTGGTGATTTGTTTGAACACGTAGATTCAAAAAGTGCAGTTTTTTGGGGTTATTTCAGGGGTTATATCAAGGGTGCAATTCAATTCTGGTGTATCACATTTCACTGACAGTGATATCTCACTTGGACTCCAGAATGGAAAATAAGGAAGTCACTAATGCTGATTAGGACTTTCAACCAAGAAATTCGCCACCAGAAAGCATCCGACCAACAAAATGAAGAACTTTGGCAATATTTCGACTTGATTAAGCAAAAACGTACTTTTTTTAAAGGGCAGAGCATTTAAGACCTAAAAATTATAAACATTTTAATCCACCAGCTATCCTTCTGTAAATGGTTAAATACTCAGATTTGTCATTTCATATTCCCTACACACCAGTTTCTTTGCAGAGAATTGCAAAAAATTCCTCCTGAAAGAGACCTTTTCTGATGGACTCGTTTAGACCCCAATTAACACCGGTGTTTATTCGTTCTGTTAAGCTGAACTGATTTTCCTTACTTTCCTGTCGTCCGTAAAGGGAGTCACAATTAGCATCAAAACCGTTGCACTGATTAAATAAGTCGGATTTCCAGCTTTGAGTGTCATGTGATGCAGACGCTGCCAGCAATATCTGTACTTTTTTGTTTTGACACCTAGAGGAATAATACGTGCCACGGGTATGTCTAATATATGCTAATGATTTTGCATGAACTGTATCCATTGGATACCTGTGAGTATGAGTGCGCATAAATGGTTTCCATAGCCGCGTGCCCAAGTTTGCAAAATATTAGTATTAACCTGACTCATCGGAAAAAACTCGCCATCCAATTGCACATCAAAATTCGAGCATCTCTTGCATTTGTTCGGTGAAGATGTGATTCAGTCGTACAACGAGAGACGCGTTGAAATGCAAGCTCTGGATACTGCAGACATGGCGTATCGAGGGGGGTGTAGGGAACCATATTTTACCGTTCTGTGGGGTTGAAGGCCTCCAGTTGCACTAAAATACCAGCTCCGAAGTAATGGGATAGACGCATACTTTGTTAGCATTGCGAATTGGGCTTAGACGTCAGCCAAGTAAAGTGGCGTAGTGGTGGATGTGACCATGAGGTCATTTTAAAATAAACAGTTGCTGATTCCAGGCTTTGGCTTCCTTGACAAACTTTGTTTATGTAGTCAATTCAAAGTGCACTGATGAAAATAATTTAAATATCTTCATAAACTTGTGTATTTTAGAATGAGAAGGGTCGCAAATTGACACATTGAAGACCTTAACAGTAAATTTCGCAACGAACAGTAAAGTATTTTACAAACGAAAGTAGGTTGTTGAGTAATGCTTCTAACTTTCAAAAGTAGATGCTTGATGCCATCATTTACAAAGGCTACTATTACAACGTGATTTGCCATTTCTGTGTTGTGAATAGCGTAAAATGCTCGTCTTTCCTTTAAAGATTTGGCCTCCTAGTAATCACCCTAATTTGATTAAATTTCTTTCATTGTAACCAGGGCTACTGCGTTGTTTTCCTAGTGTGCATAACCGCACATTATTTTGTGAATATTAATAACCCAGATATTTGTGGTAACTTCGCCGAAATTGCAACGGAAACTCCTCAAATTTTGTAATTCAATTAATTTTTGACCTTTTGTGTGAAAAAAATGCAATCACAAAGAGCGGTCTAAAATAATTATTTTTCCCGCCTATACAGAATAGTGGAGTCTTCAAAAAAAAACATGAGCGGGTGGGCTAAAGGTACCTAAAGTGTCTGGGATAAATTCATTGCCTCTCATAACGTTTTACTTCGGTATTGGATTGAGGAAGGTGACAAAAGAGGATCGTGATCCAAGACCTGCAATGTCAAGTCAAACCAATCGATAAATGGGGTTGTCAATTATTGTAAGTCATTCGAGCGGACACGTCATCGGAGATCAGGCGGCACACCCTCAATAATTTGGCAACTAAGCCAGAAAGCGCACGTAGTCACACACAAGCACAAACACACGCAATAGGCAGCCTGTGTGTGCGTGTGTGTGGATTCGTGTGAGCGCTCCACGCGACGAGAGATCCAGCATAAACGCAATCACCATTACCATTCTCAACAGCTGTAGCGATTAAGAGCGAATGAGGGAATTATGCGCTAAATAATGAGCATCTTTTCATCCCTTAATGTCTTCCACTCCCACTTTCATTAAAGAGAGAGGACGAAGCTGGTCTTTTCTATATTAGTATTCTACCGTTTTTAATAGGCGGGCCAAACAAGAAGCATTGCGCAGATGTATAGAGGCTCACTTCGTCGAACTGTACGATTCTTTATCAAAGTTGTTGCCATTACCCTCTGTTAAAGAATGAACAATATGAACAGAATGGATAAACACGTTCGTCGATAAGAGGAATCAAAAATAACCTTCTCCTCTATCACTGGGCATGAATGACATGCATTTTGGTTTACTTGTCCGCACTATTAGGAGACTGTTTATCTTCGTTGCGTCTGCCCGATTCTGCCGAAGACCTTGCAAAGGCGGAAGACCCGAACAGGAACTCACAAATCGTTTGAACGCAGGGGGCAACAAACTTGCGCACAAGCCTTGCTAAGAGGACACATTACTACCACACTGACACACAGTCCAAGGTGAGGTCACTGTGCTGTCGCCATAGCAACATAAGTAGATCATCCCAGCAAAGCATTTACTTGAGTATTTCGGGTAATTATGAGAAAAAAAGTATTAAAATTACTATCAGTTCATACGACTTTTTATTCTAAGAACTGATATTAATGAATGGAAATGAGTGGGTGGAATCCATGGTAAAATAATTTGTTATTTAATTACTAAACAAGAATCAGCTGTATTACTGTATTATGCAACAGAACTGTTGGTGTCTCAGTCATCATCTTGATCGTTCCATATTGATCAGTACCTTCGCTTGATAAAGTACTCTCCAGAATTGCGTAACTCCCACGAACTCCAAAATCACCTCAAGAATGCTGAGCTTTCAAAATGCATTCATGCAGCGCAAAAAATAACCCAATCATTGCAAAAAGAATCTACAATGGAATGAATTTGTGTGTGTACTTGAAGGAAGCAACTGAAACACGCCTAAAAATAAATAATAGTCCACACAGGAGACGTATGCGAATATGCACACCCCCAAATGTGCAGCAAAATCGCCCCATTTCAAAATGCCTTAAATTTGACGTCAAAACCCCCTCGCAAAAAAACACTTGTTTATAGCATTTTGATGACTACAAATGATTCGTTTCCTCCTTTCTTGCAGTCAGCATAGAGGAGAACTATTCCTTTTTAAGACAAAAACACAACGCATTTATCTCTTTCCCACGTGGCAGTGATACAAAGCAGCATGATTTCTTGTCGTAGAGGCTATACTGACGTTTTAGATGACATCATTATGTCAAATGGCTTTTTGAAACCTTGCTTAGTTTGATGGTTCTGCTATCTTGATAAGGAAAACCCTTGTTTGACTTATTTGTAATGGTAGTAGTCATTAGTCTACAGCTACACCGCAACTCATACATTCAAGTCAATTAAATCAAAATTTATGCACGGTGCCTTCGTTAACAATCCCTTCATTTGAGCCAAAAGTTTATTTGCCCCAGCATCATGATCGAGGTATCGAAGTGAGAGTCACGTAATCAATGGATGATTTCGTTAATAATACTTTCCCTGACTAAAATTGTTGACAAAGTACTTCTAGTGGATCCACTTCTGCATAAGTTTTTGAGTTAGCATGCTGAATTTAGAATTAACAACGGCTTACCCCTTCATTTATTTTCCTTTGATTGAAGCCTCGAAACTAGGTCTGAAATCAAGGTGGAATTTTGCATAAGTGATGGCTATAGTCTAATGAAACCCTTTATAAAACATATTGGTGCTGGGTCAAAGCGTCTCTGTGAAGAGGTGACAGGCAGACTCAAAGTCAGCAACTGGAACAGAGCGAAGCTTGTTTTACCCGTGCACGGGTTCTTTGGTCTTTTCAGATGTTGATTTACGTCTAGGTGACATGGTATCTTATCCGTGCAGTTGCTGCTAACAGCTCTCCAATCCTTTTACGCATCAACAATAAATTTGGATTAAAAATGATATATGTTTTAACGCCTTCGGTGAGGACTTGGCTGTGACAGTGGTTAATAATTGCGTCTAAAACTCACTAAAGCGTAGGTGGAAAGTAAAATTGACATAAAATAGAGGATGGTGTGGAGCTGATGGTGTTTGGGGAAGTGAGGTGGTTAAGACCATGGTTCGTTAAAGGGTGAGAAAACAGAAAAAGAGCAACAACTCCCCACTCATCACATCATCAAGCACGATTAGCGATGGGTGAATCAAACTACTGTCAAACTTGAGACGATTTTGCTGCACAAACTTTGGTGCCTAATCAGGTGAAAAATACCTCATTGTACTTAGGAAGAGGTAGTGTGCGTCGGTTCCAAACAATAAGACAGCTGCAAATCGTTTTCCTCTCAAAGCAATGATTACTGGGTCGAACTGATCATCTTGTGTTTGAGTGTTATATACTAAAGCATAATACAAATGCAAAATCAGTTCCAAGTACGGTGTAAAAATTGTTTCCGGCCCTTGCCAAGAAAACGGCACGTTTCAGGGCTAACTTTAACTTGCATATGATACAATAAAATGATGATTAATTCTTCAGGTTTTCGTAGTTATAAAAAAACTAATAAAATGGCTCATTTTTATGGGTTGGAATAACTACTTCTGTTGCGCAAATAAATCGACGACGAAAGCTCTTCTTTTAAATACTGATTATAAAGATCTTAATAAAGACTCTTTTTCGCTTCAAACCCTGACAGTAACCAAAGTTAAGTGAAATAAAATCCCAAGAGAGGGAAAAGAAAGTGTGGGTAAAATAATTTACGGCAATGGAGAAAGAAGACGATGCAGAAAAGTCAAAAAGAAAACACTCAAAGGGAAATTTGTAACTACATTCACATTTATTAGTCATTTCCGATGATCACGGAGAGGTAGGAACTGGAGAGTTATCCTTAACCACGAGAGAAGTGATTTGGACAATTTGCATTTGTGAAACAGCCCCAACACTACGCACAGAGGGTACATTTCGAATAGAAATGAAAAATGGAATCAGAGGGACCAATTCTTGGTTTCCATGAGGAGCTAGAATCGACTCATTAATTTACAGTAAGCTAAACTCCAAGTTTTTTAACTCAACAGAATTGCTTATGTGGGAATGAGTTACTAAGGTGTGCCTTTGAGACGTGAAAAATGCAATCTCTGCGTACTATTAGAAAAGTGCACCCTGTCCGCAGTCAGATCTTTAGGGCCTGTGTAATGGCCTAACAGAGGTGAAGGTCTTTTCAGCAGTAGATTTTTTCCATGAAGACTCAACCATTACCGGCTTCTATTCTTCACCAAGGCTCTCCCCTAGGTGTGTCTAAGGCCTTCATTGTAGTCCATTTCAATTATTCCTGAAACAGGCGATTTGGCTTTATCATTCCTCTACATCATCCTCGCCACTTACAGATTTTAACCAGCGTACCTCAAAGACACTTCTTTAATCTAATGATTGGTTCAGTTGTTTTACAGAAGTCTAGCTTGACAATGATTCAGGCGATCACTCTGATGTCACCTGAGTTAGCGATGACTCAAATCTCATGTTGGGTGAGATGACGGGTTTATTTCCCCGTAAACACCCAAAACTGGCCTTCAGGACGAATGCTATTTTTTATTGTTTTCAATTAAGCAAAATTATGAGTAACATCAACTTCGAGGATAATTATTCTTAAGCAACACCCCTTTATCTCGCTTTGCTTCATGTGCCCATAATCGTGGCCAAGGACATCCAGGTCGGGCCGAGAACCTCTATTTTACGCCTAGAAGCATAAAAGGGATGCCACTATGGTGTAACGACGGTCAGTAGTAAGTGGTACATTTGTCCTATTACCATTAGCTAGTGTATGTGTTGTGGGTTAGTCGGTACACCGTTAATTAATAGGACGGTATCGGTACGGGGGTGAAACAAATTATAGTAACTAACTATGTTTTCAGCAAAGGCTTAAAGGCCATGCACAACAGTGGAAGAATTCCAGCACAGTAAGGTAATCGAATGCCCAACCACAGTAAGACATTGGAATAGTGTAAATGCTTCAAAGATTGGTGTACGTCCGTCGGTGTTACCAGCCCTCAATTCATCAGCCATTCCTCTAAACATTTAGCGGGTGGAACTCCTGAACCTGGAATGTCAACGCCTAACCTGTCGTAAAATTGAATAAGAGATGAAATTGTCTGTGAGAACAATGTACACAAACGATGCCTAGCATGTGTGGTTTCGCAAATTTGGCGCGAGTATTGAAGGGTGGTTTAGGGTACTGGCAAGTATTTCTGTGGAGAAGCTTTCTGGATATTAGTCAAACGCCAAGAGGAATGTGCAGGTTAAAGGGGAAGGCATCCATAAGATTGATATAGTTTCTATTCCTTAAAATGTATTCTTGTGCCACACAAACTCAAATATTCCCACTTTACCTGAACGCCTGTAGCTTTTGTTGTTGCCTTTACATATTAGCCAAAAATGACTTCCATGGGAATAGTTTTAATAACCTCTGCTCCTTTGCACTGTGCTTTTTGGTAAGATCAACTTCCCACCATTGACATTCGTGATATGCAAAAATGTGAGAACACAAAAGGAGAGGGTTGTCTTCATGCTACACAGCACGATTTGACTCCGTTATACATCATATGCCCTATGGTTTCTAAACGAGGTTTAAACCCACGGTTCAAAAAGTAGCGGCCTAGTATTGGTGGCATTTGAAGATGACAACCACTTGCTTCTAAAATTACTTTAATATGAGAAGAGTGGAAGACGTGGACCTTGAAGAGATGGAAAGACTGCGTCAAGGTGGTAGATGTGGAAATCAATCGTCGGATTTTCCCACTCGCCTACCCCCCGGTCTTCGAGCTCTCCTGCTTGAATTTCATAGGCTCAGTGAAAAATTGCCCCCATCACTTTTAAAAGCCAAAAAAATGTACGCGGCGTTTGTATACTAATCTGTTGGAATTCTATGAAAGAAGCACACTTCCCAATTAAGTAGATGGTCAGTAGCAGAAGATTTTTTCACAGTATTTCACACCTGTATATATCTTAGCGGAATTGGAAACCTCGAGATATTCTATCGAAAGACGGGAAAAAGTAGACACTTTGTGCGAAATTCATGTACATTTGATTCCTTCGCATAAATGCTCTTATCAGCTCACCCACACAGCGTAGCCTTGAACACGTAAATACATTCGAGGTCATGTTTCTGGTATTCGAAAAACGCACAGATTCAGGTCAAGGTCTGTGGATTGCGCAGCAGGCCTGTAATCACTGCCTCCATCAACACCACTCGAATAATCGGTCGTCGTTCGGCCCCAGAGTGTTCTATTCATGTCGTCGACGATTAGAGCCATCCAGGCCTTTTGTGAGTGTAAATAAAACTTCCGGACCGGCGATGTTTGGACGCATCTTCACAGATGACCCAGACATGCCAGTGCACTATATGCATATATGTTGCTCAATTCCAACCCTTTTATGGAGGTTGTAAAAATGTGCGTGGGAGCGCGATTACCACCCGTTATTATCGGCAACGGATTTGGGACTATGAGGACACAAAAAATTTTATTGATGCTGAGTTAACTAAAATGGTCATTAAATTACCTAAAGGGAATAAATAAGTAGGAAATACTTTGAAATAATCACTGACTGAAGAGCGGCCACTGCCACAATTTTGAATATAAATTTAGTATTGAAAACACAATCCAGTTAATAATAAAATTTCAGACCATATTTAGCGTCAACAAACAACTTTAAACTAAGTTTCATCCATAAATCAAGCGTTGGACAAGAAATTTTTTAATGATTTTGTCATAATAATACACCACAAGGACCCCAAGTTGTGATTTGCCCGAAATACTGTAACATGAGGGGTGTGATCGTTGTCAAACACGGTGTCAGGTGTTAATCAACCCGAGATAAGTCCTTTTTTACTCCCCTTACAATGGTATTGATACAACGATGTCAAATTTTGTGAAGAAATGCAGTCCAGAGTCAGTAGACAAACAGTTTTAAAGAGGGCTTCTGCAAGCAAGATGGCCTTCACCTCTGCCAAGTTGTACACACAACCCGAAATTTTGACATCGAAGTCGTTGCACTTATCCAATAGTGCATACCAATTGCAATTCACCTGTCGCGTGGACAAATCTTAGTACCGAATTCACAAATAAGTTATTTTGTTTATTTTATGGGTGACATCATTTAATTATTGGGGCTTCTAGAGTTAGGATGATCGCAAACGAATCCTAAAAGTGAGTAGCACTTTGCGCACCACCAGGTTGAGTTTGTTAAAGAGTCAGACGTGAAACTGTTCGACAGTCCCTCTTACTGCCTTATATGGGAGGAAGAATTATTGAACCAAACATCTCAAACACATGGAAAGACTATGTGGTCCTTTACTCGAGACATGAGGGTAATTAATTAGTGCAAAAGGTTTTAGAGGTAAATAATGTGATAAGAGGCATGGCAGTGCCTCAATAATCGCCTCGAGTCACCATATTCGTGTGACCGACGCGTTGACTTCGCGAAACTCTACGGTGCACATTTTCACCATTGTTATTCCCGAAATGTCGCTGAAGTAAACACCTCCTTCTCCATAGATAGTTCCATCCATTGGCAAAACGCGGGACTCTCCTTTTACCACCGAACATACATAGCAGATGTGAGTAGCAGGAATGCTCCCACTGCTAATCACGAAAGCAACCCTATTGCCCTGTCCTAGTGACTGCGACCTGACACCTTTTAAGCATTCAATCACTGTCCTTAGAGCTGGAAAGGACCTGCACCCCTTCCTCATGATTTCACCACCAAGAGTCTTTTCAAGCTCCCAGAGTAGTGCAAGAGTCCATAGGACCAATTACGTGGTCCACGAAAACCAGCAAATCATCCAATTTGACCGCTTTTAACAACTCCATGCACCGGAAGTAAGCAAACAACGACAGCCAATCCATCCACGCTTTCCAAGCACACAATACTGACCAAATTACACTGGCCAGTGTAATTCAGCCTGTGCCCTATCCACAATACATCTGCAGGAACCGCTACCTTCTCAGAGCTTGGACGAGTTCAGACCCTACAAAGGATCAGCAGACCACCCCGCCCAGTGCAGCAACGTGGCACAGCGCTTCCAGAAGGTCACTAGTACGTGCAACAACCAAATGGTGCAAAGCCAAGCACCACACCGTTTAACCCACGGAAAAGAAGAAAAAGATCAGATTGGTTATGGCGCCTATGATAATAATGAAAGTGGCGCATCTACAGAATCAACAGGACATACAAACAAGCACAAGGAGAAGTGTCCAGATAGAAGTACACTTAAACAGAAGAGAGCGGAATGTGGGCCAGAGACGAAAAAGCAAAGAAGAACAGTAGAAATGTGGGCACATAAGAGGGTCCGAACACGGGCCAGAAGCGAGATAGGCTGATCCAATCCTCTACAGCTTGCTAGATGATGAGCAGTAGAGGAAACGGGTAAAACAACGCCTTCGGAGGAGAAAGCTGTTTACAAGCACTTTTTTGTTCTTTTTACAGATGACTGGATGGATGTCCCCTAAATTGCTAGAGAGCAACAGAACAACGAAAGTAGGAAAACTCACACGAAGCAAGCGTCACTGAAAGTTGATGGTAAATGCAAATTTATGTACAGAAGACGTATGCGATTGAACGCAAACGCAAAGAAACATTTTTTTTTGTCTTTTTGTTCTGCCATACGCATACTGTACAGTTTTTAGCAGTTCCAAAATGAAATTTGTATAAAAATCGAGGCTATGTACAGGGAAGGGTTAAATAGTGAAGGCAAATTGTGCAGTTTACGAATTTTGTTCTAATGTTTCGTCAATGACTTTGCAGTCGCCGCTAATGGTTCGGTTGCTGGGGGGTCGGTGTGGAGCTCTAACGGAAACAGCATACGTCCTCTGCTGTGGAACCGATAATTGTGTACTGGAAACTGCAACAGAAACGGGGAGAAACGGCACAGGCGGGTTTCTCGATATATTATTATGAACCGAAGCAGCAACAGAGGTCAAACCAGCTGGCGGTGGCTGCAACAGCGGGACATAAAATGGCTGGTGCTGTGATGTAATGTATGGAAGAAATGACGCTGGAGCTTGAGGAAAGACTGATGGAGTTGGCCATAGAGGACGATAACACACATTTGTACTATCTGGGGCAGGTGCTGGATTCATCGTAACTGTGTGATCTCCGGCGGCGCCGGTCGCGACCGTTCCGGGCAAAGTATTTGCGCCATAATATGACGGTAAGGTCGGAACACCCGGATAAGGAAGAAAATGGGGAGACTGGAAAATATGACTTCCGTTGGGCTGCAAACCAGGAACAGGGGGCGCAGGGATGCCATTGGACAACACGAACGGCAGACTGCCTATAGAGCCGACAGGCATTAACACCTGAGAAGATTCAACTTCGGAAGACTTTGGTTGCTGTAAATCAGGCGCCTGTGTGGATTGCTGTGAAGTGCAATCAAAGGACGTTGGGTAAGCGACCGCAGTAGCCCGCAAAACCGATGGATTTTGAGGAGTCACACCAACGGCCCGTTGTTGGTCGTCGTATACAACAGTGACGGTTGAACTATTCGTAACGCCTTCTATGAGTTCATCTTCTGTTGTATTAACGTAACGTAATCTATTGAAACCGAGAAGTGCGCCGATAGGACACGTGTACTTATTCATACAAATAAGCTTCACTAAATGTTCGTCCCGCTGTAGATTAATGTCACTGAAGTAATATTCGCTGCAAAGGAAAAGAATAACTTTAGAAACAGGTAAATATAGCCCAAGCGACAAAACAATAACTTACACGTGGTGACGGATATAATCCTGTTTGGAATGAAACTTTAGGAACTTAGTTAAATGCGAATTCAAAGGAACAAAGTAGAATCTGTCATCAACAACAATTATATCCTCCTTTTTCTCCATAGCAGGGCTAGCTGCACCCTCCCTCGGAAACTCGGCTGCAGTTTCGTCACCGGTCGCAGCGGCCATTCCGACCGCCTGCATAGCTGCAGCCACAGTTGGATGGTTCCGAAAATGATCTGGCATCCGGACTCTGGACCATCTGTACTGACTGAGAAATTCAAGCAACTCTTCAAGCGTGACATCCTCTCTTAGTGGATTGCGAACCGCAGAGGAAGTCGGCTCAGGAGAGACGAGGCAGGCCTGGGGAGAGGGCTGAGGTAAGAGAACCGCAGCTTGCAAAGCAGCTGCGCCACCGTCCATGACGGCCGCTTCCGTGGTCACGGGGAACGTTTGTGGTGGGATTGGAAAGACCGCCGGTCCGGGCACCAACATATTGGGGAATAAATAAGTAACTAAAAGTAAAAAATACTGCTTCTAAAATCAATCAGAAACCAAAAGAGAACAATTACTTATATCGTTATGGTCTAATTTAAGCACTTGGGGAATCACATAACGAGGAAACAAATTTTTTAAATAAAATCGTACCAGTAGAAAACCAACTAACCTGGTCCAACAGCGGGCAACTGAGGCATCGCTTGAGCAGCAACAGCTGCCGCTGCTACGGAAACCTGCTGGGGTACCGTCAAAGGGGTGGATGTATTGGGCTGTGAAGCACTTGTTCCGCTATTCTTTGACACGTAACTGGTATTCGTATACCCGCCACCTCGAGAGCCAGCCCTACGCCCCCGTGATGAGTACGCCCCGCGCGGCACCCCACTTACGAAGGCAGTGGGAACCGCCTTAGACACTGGTTCCATGTTGCTAGTCTCTGAGACATCATTGGAGGGCTCCTGCACCACGTCCTGGTCTGGAGCCCGCAATGATGCACGAGACTGATAATAACCGTTAATGTGTCTATTACCACGTCCGCGATTAAAAGAACCGTTTGACGTCAACCCTCCCCTACGATTGCTACCACCACCACCGCGAGAGAGAGTGGATGAAGTGGGTGAATTGATTTCCGAACTCGATGGTGGGATCAACGAGAGGGAGTGATGGTTGGCGTTCGTCGCCCCAGATGGCAAACGTACACCGCCGCGATTCCCACTGCTACCTCCGCGTGAGGTGACGAATTCGATCTCAATATTTTGCCACTTTCGGCCAAGTTTTTCTATAAAATCGAGGGTAGTACGAAATTAGCAAAACTAACAAGGATTGTAGCACATATAGAAATATGCCGTATAGCAAATACAGGCTTTGGGAACCAAAAACGCATTTTAAATAGAAATGTATCAGCGAAAATCTGATCCCTTCTACAACCATAAAGTCAAACTTACTATTTTTCGGTTTTTCGTCAATTGATCTAGTGCCTGAACCAGACACCGTTACACGACGCTCAAACGGAGCCGAGGGCTCAGGCCAGGCATCCGCCTCAAATAGTTTTTCGCTGGAAGAACTTCCTCCAGTTACATCCCGTAGTTGTGAGGATGCACCGGATGGGCCATCAACCATCCCTTTAACGCTATTAGACGTTACTGCACGACCTTTCCATGGATTAATGCGTCCCATTGGAGATGAATCTCCCATTCGATGAGCAGAACCATTTGTCTCAATGGAATCGGGCCCAATGGACATCTCAGAAAGTTCTGATGTCAAAACACGACTCATTCGCGAATTCTAGACTTGTAGAAAAAAACTCGATTTGGATAAGCTATGACAATAAGCAGCCATACCCAGACACAAAATGAGTAACATATGAGTCTGTAGGAAAGGTTTACTTTTCAAAATAATTTGAAACGGTCGTGCAATCGAAACATTCCTTGGGACCCGCAAGTGACAAACGGAAACATTGCACCAGTAACTACTTCAGCTTCGTACATTACGTCCTTTCATCAAATTAGGAAATGAAAATTACACAACAAACCAGATAATGAGGATACGAGAATAGTACATCATTAACCACGACTCACAAGACTCACCAGTAATCGAAGAACCGCTGGCAATGGCAATATAAACAAAATTTTTCTATTTACACCGCTGTCCATAATCTGTATAAAGAAATTCGACAAAAGCAACTACTAATTATTTACATGGGGACGAAAAATTGTATTATTGCAATAATTAATTTTAAATGTTATTTTGCAGGCCTTAATTAAATACTGTATTGAAAAAAAGCATTAGGGTATACGTCGAACCTATTTTCGCCTCACACTTAAATAGTGACTAGGTAACTATAACTGCCCTGCTTTACCTAAAATGAAGTGCCTCAATTCGATACACACCAACTAGTTGCGAAATTTATTGATTGTGGTACACAAATTCCACCGCGTTTTAAATGAATCGCCTTTTCCCGAAGTTGTGGTAAGTCAGTAATATGGCAGAAAATGCACTTCTGACATATAGAAGGATCGAGAGGGTATTAAGGTGATCCGGAGGTCATGTTGCTGAGCGAAATTACCATCTGCATAGAACCGGGTGCCCGAGTTTTGGACCGCAGGGTTAAGCTATGCATCAGAGCATTACGTAGCTCTTCTCTCCTTTTGAGTGTCATATCCGATGCTCCCTTTGATCAGCTTTCCGCATAATGCATCACAACTTCCCACAACCACGAATCGGCAGCACCAGCCGTCGAACTTGTGTACGCCCAAAAAGATGGTTGATTACGACGTCACTAATCCATTTTGGCAATTTTCACTGGATCTGGAGTTTGGTCCGTCTAAAAATTAGGTTGAAAAAGGCGAAATTCCCTGCCTTTACGTTACTAGGACTTGATTGATGCTCTGTAAAAGAGCCATCTCGTGTTCCATTGCTATTCGTAAAATCTTAGTCTAAAATAAGTCATTTCATAGAAAATAAGGCTTAAAATAGATTCATGGTGGTCACGTTCCACACTTACACCTCCTTGACACTGTTTTCACTTCATTGCTGCCAGCCACCTGTCTATCTGGGTGTCTAATGATGCCATAATGGTGTCTATTTGATATCATTATGGGCACCCTAGGTAGCTCCAAAATAACCTTTCCGGGTGGCTCACGGGTAGGGTCGCGTCAGTTGTTAATCGCACTCTCGCAAAACACAAAACTGGAGCTGCAGGCGCCCTTCTAACACGTTAAGATTTAGCACATAGCAATGGAAATCCGCTTAGTTGTCTTTTGGGGTAGGGTTCGCTTGCCTCTGCCACGAAGGCAGCGTCCCGAGTCTTTTCTGAAGTCGTACAGAAGGACTGAGAGGCTACTGGCATGACCTGCAGGCCATGCCACTAAGCGGAAAAACAAAGTGCGTAGAGCCAAATATCCGCGTAGCCGAAAGCAGAGTTAAACAAACTACCAAAGTTTTACAACTAATTCCAAAAGCACGTTTTTTTATTCAGAGGGAGATTTGACGATCTCTATTCAGTGCCATAAATCGGAACCATGCATGCACTAGTCAATAACGGACTGATATTACGTGGCGATTTCAAGCAATACTGTAGACATGCGGACGTCCGAGTAACTGTATTACACCAAAGTCGCCCCACCTGCAACCAATTGTTTCTCTGCTTGTTGCCCTTACGAGAATAGACATGCACCATCGCACCTCTTGCCCACATCCATTCCTATCGCTCATTTCAAATCCATTGCTGGATTCAAAGTCCGAAGCCTGACCACACAGGCGAGTTTATCAGTTGTGCCAATCTTTACTAGTTTTCTCTCCAACGCTTTCAGTTGTGAAGCTGTATCCGCGATTCTGTTTGCGGGTTTCAACCTGAAAAGGAGGATGAATCAATGCAATCGCGCCTGCGCAATTAGTTCCCGCTCATTCGACCAGCTCACCATCACTTCTTCCAATGACGAGTGTGCAGCACTTGAACTCGAATTCTCTGCCCAATTTCCATTGGGAAATAAACAGGACTTGACTTTATTTTAAAGAAAATAAGGAGCATAGTACAAACGTTATTTGAAGATGTTAGTACAAAAGGAATCATTAAAATTTTTAACAAAAAAAGGAGAATAAGGAAAGCACCATATGGAGGAAGATCGCTTTTGTTGATGATGTGGGAGGTGTTCTTAAAATTGTATGCGACTCCACATGACACTAGCAATAAACAAACCAAAAGCAGAAAGACTCAGAGTGAAACCGAAATTTTTCAGGGTTAGGAAGAGGGGCGAATAAGTAGTATCTGTGGGACAGATAGGGGATAGAGCTTTTCTATATGCCTGTCGGAGATTAGGGTAGGGAAAAAGGCGATCAAGAATTCGATGAAGAAGCGGAAGCGCGTAATGGTCGATCGGGCGACGGGAATTGATAAAAATTTCGGCGGTGTTGTTCGTGAACTGGGAAATCAACTCGGTGTTCGTCTTGTTCACCAGATAGCCAATAATTTTATCGCCGACATCAATGAGTGGACTGAGCGGCTCAAGTACCTTTTTATTTTCCTCAATCACGCAAAGTGCTTGGGATATCTGGTCGAATTTCAATTTATACAAAGCAATTAAATCACCGATGGTAGTGAAGTAGTTGGCCAACCGATCCAACTTTCTGGAGCTGCGTTTCGATACAGCGCTTAATGCAAGGCCGATCTGTGTATAGTAGTCATTGCATGGATCGGGTAAGTATTCCGTGATATTACCAACATAGAGGTCATCGAAGGTCTGATCCAAATTAACTGCTTTCCTAAATTGGTTGAAGGTTTTGGAAAGCTGAAATCGTGGAATCTGATATGAGAGATTTGCTTGCTCCATCTTATGCCAAACCTCCT